>NW_027175998.1:4626467-4646467 GCF_023055335.1 Clinocottus analis | reverse complement strand
TTTTAAAAAAAAACTTTTATAGGGAAAACAGGAAGAACCTTCATAGAGCAACAGAGGAGGATCCTCTATCAGGATGGACAGAAGCAACAGATGTCATGTGACCAGAATGAGCAATAACAGCACATTACATGAATATGACACTGAACTATTCATATAATGAGTAGTATACACATGGCACATATGAGTAGTATATGCACAATACATATAGTATATATGTATATGTATAGTATATACATGGTATATATGATGAGTAGTATACACTTGGTGCGTATAATGAGCAGTATATATATATATGGTACATGTAGTATATGCATGGTGTATAATGAGTAGTATACACGTGGTACATATAATGAGTAGTATGCACATGGTACATATAATTAGTAGTATATACATGGTGCATATAATGAGTAGTATACACATGGTACATATAATGAGTAGTATATACATGGTGCATATAATTAGTGGTATATACACATTGTACATATAAGTAGTATATACATGGTGCATATAATGAGTAGTATACACATGGTACATATAATGAGTAGTGTACACATGGTACATGTAATGAGTAGTATATACATGGTGCATATAATTAGTGGTATATACACATTGTACATATAAGTAGTATATACATGGTGCATATAATTAGTGGTATATACATGGCTGCCGAGTGTGATTTGTAAAGGTTGACAAATCATTTCCGGCTCTGTGTGTTCTTGTGTGTTTTACTGTTTTTTTTTTGGCACACACACACACGTGGAGCTTCACGTGACATTTTGGTCAACCCTCCCGACCCAACGCGGTCAACTCTTCCCGGCCGCACTGAAAAAGCGAGCTGGGTTGACTGGCGGCCGTGCAAACCGCACGACGTGTGACGCCCCATCGCCAACCGTCAGGAGGGATGTGATGCGATGGCGCGTAGCGACACGCTGTCTGTTAGATGCACCGTTTGTCGTGTGATCAGAGGACAGCGGTGGCAGCGTGGGCTTTGTTTCCTGTGAGGTCTGCATCGTGAACCAGACCTTTTCTCAGCGCCTCAGGGGTCTGTCCTGTGTGGCCTTGGACCCACTGTCCAGGAACATGAAACATGACTCCGAAGTCTGGAGATGTACACATGATGTGCGTCTCTGCGTCATTATTGCCGGCCGCTATCGGAGGCGAGCTCCACCAGTAACACAGTTCTGCAAGGCGTCAACGCTGACTCGGCGACCTCTAGTGTGGAGGTTAGAAACTGAGCTGGACCTCCAGCTCTTGGTTATGCTCCTGGCAAACCAGGAACATGCACTAAAGCACAAACCTACTGGTTATTCTTGTCCCAGCAAGGTTCAGAACAGCAGAATGACATATCACATGCAACATAGTGAAGTACACATAGTTCAGTAGGCAATTATAATTAGAGTACTGTAGCATGAGGATTAACTAGCAGTAGCACACGTAGCCTCGAGCAACAATCAATCAGCAGTCATTGCATGTGTGTTATGCTGCTAGTATATTGACTTTGAGTGCATGTGAAAGAGGTTACGGGTTGAAGGGTTCTGAGTGTGTGTTGACAGAAGAAAGAAAGAGAATGGAAAGGCAGAGGTGATTGATGGCCGTGAAGGAACAAGAGTTTGGTGAGCGATAAGAGAAGGAATGCAGACGTGAGAAGGAGAAAGGAAAGAGGAAACAAAGGAGGAAAGATACGAGGTCGAGCAAGAGGGAGATCAGGCCTCGCGTCCCAGTCGGGTCTCTGTTGGGTCAGGACGGTGAGGGTCCAGGTCCTGGAAACATGCCGTCCATCAAGTTTACCAGCAGCACGGCTAAACATTGCGCTTGAATAGTCATTCATCAAGATCTTTGACCATGTTTGGGCTTCCTGTGAAGAGAGTGAGATAAACTGTACATGCACTATACTGTCAGAGGTTCTTGTCTTTGGGCGACTGCAAAATTTGCTTTTAATGGGTTCTTTCTGACACTGAAATAGTCTTAAATTGTATATTTCAGTTGAAGGCCGCTTGTGGTTGAGACTTGTGTTTTTGGAGGGAACCACTTTTAAAAAAAATAGACAAATCATCGCGGTCCAATTTACTTTAATGGTGACATCAGCCTGACATTTCCTTCATCGCCTTGTATTGTCTTCACAGGTAAAAACCAGCCGCATAGAAGAGAAATACATTTGTTAAATCCTAATTTTGTTTTATGTATGAATGAGACCATCAGTAAAATAAGCCTTTCATATTAGGTTTAACGTTATAAATAGACTTTATTAAGCTAACGGTACATTGAGGCTCCTCGTGTGGCTCAGAGATGTACTGCAGACATGAAACCTGTGTATAGCGAGCGGTCCGTCTGCAGTCCAGGAACTCCGGATCGGACAGAAAACACACCAACTGTAACGCAGCTGTGTGGGAAAATGTGCTCAATGGTCCACCCATCCATCACAGCGCTGCAGAAATCCCCAAAGTGCCCTTGAGACAAGCGTCCGGGCGACCCGATGCCGTGGAGTTGCAAAATCCTTCAGCCTCTGTTCGAGCAGACGGCGACCGACGGGCAGCGAGGGAAAAATATATAGGACACGCTGCGAGTCGCTGCAACTCTTGTTGTTTCCTCACTTCCTCTCGTTGCTTCACTCTCACGTCATCCCAGATATTGAATGCATATTAGATATTGAATTTGTTTCTCGTACGTCACAGTCCGTTCATGTCAGGAGGAGCGAGCGACCCGGCCTGGCTTTCTTTTTGTTGGCACCGACGTGTGTGGCTTCGGTGGTTTGATTCAAGTTTTTGACACGCAAACGCACACAAACACGCACGCGTGCTGGAACGGAGGCGAGGCCCAGCAGAGCGCCGCCAAGGACGGTCAAGGACACGCCCCCGCCGCCGCCGAGCGGACGTGCAACTGTAGGAGAGGTCTGCTAATCACGGAGCCCCGCCCCCTCTCGCTCGCTTCTGTCGTTTCTGAAGGGTTACTGTCTGCATGTATGTGCTTCACGTGCACATTACCAGACACCAGACCTGGTCTCTACACTTCCCTCGTTCTCTCACTTCGTCTTCCTCATCTCTGATTCAGATATTAGGGCATCATCATCATCAACTCCCTTCAACTCTGTGATGAATGGTGCTTTTCATCGGCGTTTGATCACCGTGGCGCTGTGGCGCTTGTGTCCCAGGGCTCGTCTGTGAGTTTGCAATATTTATCCACTTGCAAACGCCACTGAAGTGGATTCCAATCTTTTCATAGCGACACTCATACGGCTGATCTTGAGATATTGCATCGCGTTACATCTCCGGCTCGAGGCGGCGTCGCGAGATGAGTTAGAACTCGGGAGGGAGCTGAAATGAACGAGGAGTCTGAGAGGAAGCCGAGGAAGCTTTAAAGCTGCTAATTAACCAACAGCTAATTGCAAGAGTAAAGACGAGGCGGTTAGCGCCGTTAGCGCTGTTAGCACTGTTAGCTGCGAGCCGCCGGCTCAGCCGTCGCCGTGATGGCAGCATCTGAGACGCTCTAAATCTGAAATGAAGCAGATCCAGTGTAAGTTTACACGACTTTCACCCTGACTTTGAGCTGTGTGTGTGGGTGGTTGTGTGTGTGTGTGTGTGAGTGTGTGTGTATGTGTGTGAGTTGTCAGATGTCCAGACCGTGTTGGTGGACGCTGTCGCCTCCTGCCAGGAGCATCTGGATGGAGACGCATGAGCTCTCACACACACTTACTCACCAGCATACATGCATTTCTTTCTGTGTGATGTCACCAGCACACACACTTCCTCTGCATCTGAAATTCCTGTGCAATCTTCCTTTGAAGATGAAAATCAACATTACCTCTAAATCTTTTTCCTGATGCAACTGCACCTTAAGTTGTTTTGTAATTATTTTTTTCCAGCTGTGATTTGTTTAAACTCTCCACCTCGCAGCCATCAGGCCAGTAAAGTATGTTGAGAAAGCTCACGTCTCTCTCGTACACACACACACACACACACACACACACACACACACACACACACACACACACACACTGCAACATGTGGATCATCTGCATTGTTGTGAACGTTAAACACAGATCTTTAGTCACATTTCTTCATTCAGTTCCCAGGCGGAAAAAAATATACAAGTATATTTAATCTTAGTATACTTCAGTATACTTAAATATATTTGAAGCCATACCAATCATAAGTATACCTTAAGTGTGCCATTTTAGAACAACTTATTTTCTACTAAATGTATTTAAGTTGTACTTAAATAGTATTTAAGTCAAACTTGAAGTATATTAAGTTAATTTTTTTGGTGCTAAATTGGAACAACTTAAAGTATACTTAGTACATTTTAAGTACATTACTGTGTATGTGCTAATGTACATGCCGATATCTCACTTAAATAGTGTTGTAAGTATATTTTAAATATATTAATAGTGTGCGCACAGTATACAAAAAATATATTTGAAATTAAAGTTTAAAGAAGTATATTTGAGTAACTGCACAGAACTTTCACTTAAAGTTTTTTTAAAGTAAACTTTTTATATATTTGCATAAAGTAAACTTCTTTGATAGTGTGTTTGAAATATACTATTTAAAATGTATTTTAAATACACAGAAGTAGATTATTTTTGTCTCCTATAAAGCATAAACCTCAGGCTCAGAGCGTTGTGTTTGTGCTCTTCAACACATCCTCATCATCAAAGCTGCTGTGAGGTTGAGGCTGTTTTTAACGTCAATATTTAATGCATTAAAATGAGATCCATAATCTGCTGCGTGCCTGTCGGACTGAATCCCGATGAAGCCGATCAGCTGGACCGGTGTGACGACAGGAAGCGTCGCGGTGGTGTCGGTGTCTCTCTGGACTTCCTGAGTGTTCTGGCGTTGCAAAATGGCCGACGGGAGATGGGGCCGCCGCTGGTCCTCCGTGGCCGTTGGAGAGGAACCTTCAGTCTCACTCTCTTGCCCTCCTCCGCCGTCGCTCCTCTCTCCACCGTTCTCTCCCTCGACCGGCGCTGGAGGCCGGCTGTCCGTCCGTCTGGACCTCGTCTTCCTCTTTTCAGAGAGGATCAACTGAATTGCTTGCAACAGCACTATTGCCCCCCCCCCTTCAATCCGAGGCAGCGTTTCTCATGTTGCTCAACCCCAGCAGCGTGTCGACTCCTCCACACGCTGTACGTCCTCCACACTTTCTTCTTCTTTCTACTGCTGCTCATGTTTAATCTGGGCCTTGCCAGATTAAATCATTCCCTCCTCCTCTCTGCACTTCTTTTGTTTCTTTCATCTACATTTTTCACCTCTTGTTTTTCCTCGATCGGTCCACACATGTTTGTTTCTTCGCCTCCAGCATGGCCACGCTTTCCCTCCGTCTTTTGCTCTGCGTTTCTCTTTTTTTACGACCTCATTTTTTCTCCCTGTTTGTTTAATTAGGTCGCTGACGGCCCTGTGATGTGTGGACTGAATAGAGAAGCTGTCACAAGAGGTCACTTCTGGATCGCTGCCTCCTCCTTCTCTCCCTTTCTCCCCCTTTCTCCCCCTCTTCCACCAACAACACAGATAAGCACAGGCGCAGTCCCTCACAGTGGAGTTCATGGCATCGCTTCACTTTTGGGGCTCGATTCACCAAACTGGCTGGAAATGACCTCAAGCGCCACAAACCTTCAGGGGAATAGTTTCCCCCCGTCTCTCCGTCCAGGCAACATCGGCCTTCAAGGTGTCGTAAAACACACTTCGCTCAAACTCACAGACAAGCGGCGATGAATGCAGGGAATCGACTCAAAGCTGTTGTGGAAAACAGGTCGTAGGATCTCACAAGAAACACACTCAGAGGAGTTCCTGCAGCAGGTTGTTCTGGTGAAGGAGTGAGTCAGCAGGAAGGCAGCGCTCCTTTAAAACGTAAAAACGTGATTTGAGATAGAGATAAGATAAGATAATCCTTTGTTAGTCCCTCAGTGGGGAAAGTACAGGATTACTGCAGCGTAGCTCACAAGTAAATGAAGATGAAAATCAATATAAATAAACAGTAGGACGGTAATAAACAAAATGAAACCGTAAGTAGAATATTAAATATACAGATGGAATAAAAATGTCCTTTAATGTAATGGATGTTGCACACATTAGGTTATGCACCAGGTGATGAATTAAAGCATCTCAAAGTCTTGAATATATAATATTGCACAATCTGCTGCAGCGGACGGACACAGAGATGCACAGACACACTCCTTCTGGAGATAATGAACAAATCGTCCTTTTTGTTTCCCGAATGTTCGCACAGTGACATTCAGCTCCACCGCCGTCGACGATGAGAGCGACCTTTTGAAACTGTTCTGGCGCCGCCGACTTCCTCCAGCTGTGAGGAGGCGGAGGGATGAGCAACGCGTGGAGCAACTTCACGCGGCAATTTCACACAGAGATGTTGCCTCCGCCTCCTCGGGTGGGGACATTGCGGCCATAAGAAGGGAAGTTGAACGCTTGCAGTAACGGTTTCAACATTTCAACAGGTGTTTCACCAGAACACCTCCGCGGTGTCGCAACAAGGTGACGCACAGAAAGCGCACGGCGACCTCGCAGCCGGCCCGACGCCTTTTTACACGCAAACCAGAACTGTGGCTGAAAGAAAGGAGTCCGCTTTTGGGTGGAAAAGACTCGTCGTCGCCGTCCATCGCTCTGCAAAGCGTTCACGTGCCGTGACCTCGCTCCATCAGTCTCACGCTTCAGTGTTTCTCACCTGTCGGTCGGGTTTAATTAGCCGCCGTTGTTTCAGTTCGGCTCACACCGAGTCGCTCTTCTGCCCAAAGTAACCTTTTAATGAAGGAAGTGAAACCTCCATTAGACCCCAGAACATCCTGCAGACGCTCTGAAGCGCTTCTCCATCTTCCCTGAGCTGCAAACTTTGTGTCTTCAGCCATTTACGATTTCTTTCTGTCTTCTCGTCTCTCTCTCTCCCCCCTCTCCCTCTTTCTCGTCTGTTCCTACTCAGACTTTGTCTTCCTCACTTCCCCATTGATCGCTCTGTCACTTGCCGTCCCTCTGGTCTGCTGCTGGTGTGATAGATGGCCGCGCCGCGCCGCGCATCGATCATCCGGCTTTGACCTGCTGTCCGTCAGGCGCCGCTCACACACCTCTGAGCGCCGGTGACGACTCTTTGTCGCCGGCGCTGTACTTGTGCCTCCCGCAGCATCGCGTTGGATGAAACAGTTGTGAGGCTGGTGATTAGTTTGCACATAATAGAGACTTAGACAACGTCCAGCAACGTCCATCCAGCGAGTTGTCCTGTATAAACGCACGCCAATTTGAAATCGCACAAAACGTTTGCAGCCAAGAGTCTTATCTTAAAGTCCTCTTTGTTAAATGCAAACACATGTACTTTAAATACACAGAAAACATGCATTTTTTGTATTAGTCATGAATCTTAAAGCGTCTGTTTGCGTCGTTCGGCACGCTGTCACAGTACTTACGTGTGTGTGTGTGTGTGTGTGTTTGCACACCACCCTAAAGTGCGTTCCCTTCTCTCTAATCGGAGTGCATCGTATAAAATGGCCGCCGTTCCTAGTACGTTGCGTCCTTCCATGAACGGATGTTTTCTCACCGTGTGAAGCGTGATGTATGTCCTGTTTGTTCCCCTGCAGACAACATGAACCCAGTAGCCTGGTTTCATTCATGTCGCACACCAGTGGGCGTGTCCTGACGTGAATGAAGCGTCATCCTTGAAAACCTGCAGGATCGCTTCAAAATATTCTGTTACCGAATTCGTAGATACTTATATTTAATTTAAACTACGATTCTGTACGAGCCGATCGGCCCTCACTGTGATGACTCACAAAGACAAAATATGTTGTTCCAGCTGAGTCTGCAGTGGCGAGAGATAACAATGCACAGCACACACTGCACTGCTCATGCTCGCTTTATTCTCATTTCACATGTTAAGAGACAACAAAATGCAGTTTAGCATCTAAACAGAAGTGAAGCAGTAAAGTGCAGAGTGTATACTGTGTGTGTATATATATATATATATATATATATATATATATATATATATATATATATATATATATATATATACATGCAGAGGTAAGAGTGGACTCTGCATGTTCTTTGCGTGTCTCGAGCGTCGATCCTTCGATCTCCTTCACACTCGGTGGGCGTTTTGCTCGGCACCTCATGGGGCGCTTGATCATATTTGGTGCTATTTGTGCGTTCAGACCGACGTTGAGTAACTTTTGTGACTTCTGCAACTTCCTCAGGGCTTGTGTGTCTCTGAGAAGGAGCTGCAGTGTCGAGTGTTGAGCTGGTTTTGTATGAGCGATCCTGGAGAAACACCGCAGGACATAAAGAGAGAGAGTCTGTGAGATTATGTCTCTCTCTCCACGTTTTCAATCTCAGTTATTCACGGTCGCACTTTTTTCCTCCTCTTTTCCGTCAGTCCCGGCGTCCTCGAGACACATTTCAGCCTTTTCCATCCTCACATTGTCTCTATAGCAGATCTCACAGAGCTGTGCGGCGGGTGCTACATGTTGTCAGCAACAGATCCCGATGTGCTCAAACCCCGAACCCCTGACTCTGTATAAATGATAATCATGGCCTCTGAAATGCAATATTTCACATGTAGTGCCACCCGTTGCCTATTCAACGTGGCAACTACTGGCTGCTCACCTTGACTATCTTGATTGACGCGTTTTTAAATTAAACACAAAGATCCTTTATATGAGTCCATGTTTATTCCGTGCAAACCAAAAATAATCTTCAAACGTTCCAGTCACATCAACATATGTCAAACATGCTCATCAAAACGAAACGTAACGCAACGCAACGCAACGCAACGCAACGCAAGCGGTTGGCCTTGCGCCCCCAGTGGTGGGAGGTCAACACAACAACAATATGCAAAAATGGCCCTTACATCACATAATGCATGCTTGTCAACGCTCGATAATTACTTCCTTCTCTCCCAGAGGTGAACGGCGACGTGCGAGTGGCATTTTAACTTTTCTCCCGCTCACGCGTCACATGGCGAGCGTGAGTGCCGGCATTCGGCCCGACCGAGCGCTCGGTGGGTGGAATCTGTGCCGCGTTGGTTCTCCCCTCCCTCCCTCCCTCCCTCTCTCCCTCCCTTCCTCCCTTCCTCCCTCTATCCATCTCCCCCTCTCCACCTTCTCTCTCTCCCTCTCTATCATTCGTCTTGCTGCATTGCGAACCCCAGCAGCTGGTTGAGAATCCCCCCGGAGCGACTTTCAGCTGCAGCACGCTCGATTTATTACTGTGTTTTTGTGCGTCGTTATTATTACTACTGTGTGTGTGTGTGTTGGCTTCATTCCTGCGTCCATTCGCCCTCGATTTTAACGCAGATTTCTCCTCCTCCACCTCTCTCTTATTACAGTAACGCCTTTCTCTCTGAAGCGGGTTGACATAACTGGGATAGCACTTTGTGAACACCAGGCCCAGAACTGTGGCTCGCTGTCTGAGGGAGGCAGGTAGACATGAATAGAATTGTAAATGGCTTCTTTGAAAAGAGGGGGGGGGGGGACAGCCCTCTGACAAATTGCACATAAACAAACAAGCAGGCCATTGGTCGAGCCACTGCCAGCGTCTCTTAAAAGTGGCAGAGAAGGAGAGCAGCGGGGAGAGAGGGAGCAGACTGGATGAAGGGTGCGTTTCCTTTCTGCACAATCCGGTTTTATTTGGCTCCCTCGGCTCGTATCACCTCTTTCTCCTCCTCTTCGTCTCCCCCCCCCCCTCCTCTTCCTCTCCATCACAGTTCTCACACGTCTCCGACGCGCTGAAACGATCGTGTGAGTCGTAAAATCGACGCTGAAAATAAGTCGGCAGGCGGGAGAGAAGAAGGGGAACAATGCAACAAGTCCGGGGACATTTTCTTGTAACTTTAGCCGGATTGTGTTTCGACTCCGACGAACTGGAGCGAGACGCGAAGTGGGGAAACCCGAGCTGGTGCCGTGCAAACAAAAGCTTGGAAACAGACACCCAGAAAACATGCGATTGTACCATCGTAATAATGACTATACAGGTTTGGATTCAAAGATACACATATATATATTAATATATCTATAAACAGCCAGAAGTTGAAAAGAAATGCACAAAAATAACATACGGCAAAAGAAAAGAAACCTCCTGTTATTCATTTCAAGTGGCACAGAGACGTGAGGGGATGTGTTGCGATGGCAGTCGAGTGTGTGTGTGATTTATGTCTCCACAGTGGGGGAACAGGTCCTTCCAATGAAACTAGGACAGCAGAGATATGGGAGGCGGCGGCGGCGTTGTGAGCGAGCGCATCGCGACAGCCGGGCGGAAAGATGCCAAAACATGGCGGGGAAATGATTCCTGAGTGACACATGAGCGCGTTAGTCGCCCGTTTTCTACCAAGTAACACAAATATGATGGATTCGGCTTCACAGATGTGCATTGGCACGTTCCTCCACCATGCATGCAAGTGCTGCATGCTTGTGGAAACGAGGCTTGGTGCAGCGGCTGTAACCAGGTCACCCTGTTGTCTTTGTGGGAACCGTGCAGCTGCACGCGGGTACGCTGGTGGCTAAAGCGCGCTGACGGCGTTATCCGACTCAAGGTCGATGCACACTCGTGCAACTGCAACTGCAACTGCAACTGCGGCTGGACACGCGGTTGCAGTTGCATCGACGGATTCGTGTTGGTTTATGGTTCCCGCCTTTTCCATACGCCAGAACAGCAGGTGGTGCAACGACTGTTTAGAGTCGACGTTCACAGATATCTCCCTCCAGGAATTCACCTCCATCTTTGTGTCGTTATCCTCCATCAGACGGGTTTTATAAATGCTCATATTTGTGGATCTCTTCAGCCAAACGTTCTTCAACAGGATCCATTGTTCCTGTTTCTGCTCTGGCTTTTAAAAACAGAGGTATTATGCTATGAAACCGGACATGAGAGACTCAGACAGGACGTGGTTAGCGGACCAATCACAGCCTTGCTGCTGTGAACAGCTCGTGTATCTTTGACGGATAGTCAGACATTTTGGGTCATTTATACTCAGGTTTTACGCAGAGACGCAAGCATGCACAACCCCCATGAACCCTCTTGGGTAGTCCTGTCAGCCATCTTGCGTGCGTCACCCAAAATGTCTGACTATCCGTCAAAGCTACGCGAGCCGTTCGCAGCAGCAAGGCTGTGATTGGTCCGCTAACCACATCCTGTCTGAGTCTCTCATGTCCGGTTTCATAGCATAATACTTCTGTTTTTAAAAGCCACAGCAGAAACACGAACAATGGATCCCGTTGAAGAACGTTTGGCTGAAGAGATCCACAAATATGAGCATTTAAATAACCCGTCTGATGGAGGATAAGGACACAAAGATGGAGGTGAATTCCTGGAGGGAGATATCTGTGAACATCGACTCTAAACAGTCGTTGCGCCACCTGCTGTTCTGGCGTATGGAAAAGGCGGGAACCATAAACCAACACGAGTCCGTCGATGCAACTGCAACTGCGTGTCCAGCCGCAGTTGCAGTTGCACGAGTGTACATCGCAACTTCAAGTTGCTCCCCACGTCCCCGACTCCGTCCTTCTCCAATTGGGCGATTTAAAAGATGCGAGCGAGGAGCAGAGGATGATTGAAAGGCCCTGCAGAGTGAGATACCAGCGCAGGAAGACATGATGTTAAACATTAACGGAGAGACCACTCAAAGAACATTTCCACACATTTATTTCAAACTTTCCGCAGCCTCTTTGAGGAACAGATGAAATGCCCAAGGGCACGTCAGTAAGAGCTTCTGTGAGATGATTTAGAAATGTAGAGAGAAATGGAAAAAGAAGAAGTTGTTTTTGTGAAATGAGCAAACTCAAAATGAGTTTTGCTTTTAAGAGCGGCTGCTTCAAAGGGAATAAGGAGTTCCCTTCAGCTTCTGAGGAAGCAATAATCAGCTCTTATTAATGTAAAGACTTTGAGGCTCATCGTCACATCAATGCAACACACTGTGTTTGGGAAATTAAAACTTGTCAGGGATTAGGAAAAACAGCTCGTCGCCGCACCGCAACACATTTTAAAAATGATTTTGAAGATATTTGAGGATTTTCTCCACTTTGATTCATATGATCTTCCCCAAAAAATGATTTCACTGGATAAGAGTCTCCTGAAAGTGTCCTGTAGTGAGAGAGGAATGCAGTTTCTACAATAACGTGCGGTTGCATTTTACTTATGTGTAGATTACTTATTTCATTATTTATTCTGTTTATGGAATATATATATATATATATATATATATATATATATATATATATATATATATATATATTCCCAAGCTGCCATGTTCCTGACCAACAGTCCAAACCTCCAGAACAAAGAGTTTCAGTTAAATAACAGAAAACACTTATTAACGCTTCATCCACAGAATTTCTTATTTTTATCGGTACAGATAAATGTTCTAATTGTTGATAAGCGTTTAACTATAATAATACAAATAAATGTCCCCGTTGCTTTTTAAAGGAAACACAGATGTAGTTACAGAGGTGAAGGAACTAATACCCCCTAGTGTCTCTCTCTCTCTCTCTCTCTCTCTCTCTCTCTCTCTCTCTCTCTCTCTCTCTCTCTCTCTCTCTCCCTCCTTTTTCTACTTCTTATTGTGACTAACCAGTACTCGTCTTTTCTTTTGGACCCATCTTGTGGAATCTGCTGCATCACTGAAGACAACCCCCCCTCCCTCTTTCCCTCTTTCCCTCTCTCTCTCTCTCTCTCTCTCTCTCTCTCTCGCTCTCGCTCTCTCGCCCAGCAGCCCACACAGGCACCAGCCTCCCTCCCTCCCTCCATCTCTCTCTCTCTCTCTCTCTCTCTCTCTCTCTCTCTCTCTCTCTCTCTCTCTCTCTCTCTCTCGCTCCCTCTCCCTCTCTCTGAGGTGGGCGGGGCTTGACATGCTAATATAGCCTGAGTAGGCGGCCGCCTGTGAGCCGGGTGTGCAGCAATGTGAGGACTCTCGCAAGCCCCGCCCACAGAAGCCAGTTGCTAAGCAACCCTGCATGCAAGGGGGAGGGGGGTGGAGCGGGAGGAGGAGGAGGAGGAAGAGGAGGAGGAGGAGGGGCCGTGAATTCAACAACTGTTGCCTGAATCTTTGCTCTCAGTGTGTGAATGCGAGTCAGCCGGCGGAGGCAGTCAGCGAGGGAGGGAACGAGCGCGAGGTGCAGAGTCTGTGTTTGTGTGTGTGCGCGAGTGTGTGTGTGTGTGTGTGTGTGCAAGTGTGTGTGTGTGTGTGTGAGTCGCCAGGCAGCCGGTGCAGTGTTTTAAAGTGAACGATACATCCGCTCCTCTGCCTCTCTACTTTGGACTAAACCACTAACAAGGACTCACCCTTTGGACTCTCCCTCCTGCACTTGCCTTTAAAGGGAGCACCTGTGTGTGTGTGTGTGTGTGTGTGTGTGTGTGTGTGTGTGTGTGTGTGTGTGTGTGTGTGTGTGTGTGTGTGTGTGTGTGTGTGTGTGAGTGTGTGTGTGAGCCAGCCGACACAACGGACTTAGCCCTGGTGAACAGTGGAGGACTTCAGTGGTGACTGCAGGACCATGGACTCCCCTCACTGGTGAACGGGGTAAGCGTCCGGACCGATGAGGGATCATTCTGCAGAACCAGAACACACACCGACCCGGTCTGCAGACGCCAGGGTCTCAGGGAAAGAGAGGCGTACACATTCAGGGAGCGGGGAGAGTTTGTATGTGAAGGGGTGAGTGAAAGAGGGGGGGGGGGGAGGCTGTGCAGAGTCCATTGTGTGTGTGTCCCAGTTGAATGTGTGTGTGTGTGTGGGGTTGACCCCTGCCTCTCTGTCTGTTGTCTCGCTCAGCTGTACTCGCGCTACTCTGTCCTGTCCCTTCACCATCGCCCCCCCCCCCACCTCTTCCTCATCCCTCCAGTCCGTGCATCCTCGCCATCATTTCCTCTCGCTGCCGCCGCCGGCTCGTCGGTCGCGCCTCAGCATCCCCGGTGACGGTAATGGGATTAATTGGAAAGCATCGGTGGCGGCGACGAGGGCGAGGGAGATGAAAAAAGACCGGGCGGATAGCGAGCACGGACGGGACGAATAGAGGACGAGCCTGCAGGACTGAAGGGAGGAGGATGTTTGTGTGAGAGAGCGTGGGCTGGTGGGACGTGTGGGGTTCAACGTCTTCGCTGTAAATATTCAGTCATTTGGAAAATCGTTTTAAATCCTTCTGCTCTTCAAGTGTAAATCAAGTTCTTCCTGTCCGTGTATTGGGCCTGTAGTTCAGGGCGAAGGGAGTTTATACCAAAACAATCACCTTGTTTTGAACCGACTGACAACACAGAACACACAGCCGAGCCGAGAGGACATTTGATTCAGTACCGGAAAGTTTTTTTTGCTCTTGTGAATAATATCACAGTGAACAATTTAAAAGAGTGAGAACAAACTGTGTTATCATCATCAACATAATTCAGAAGGTCTAAGTGTTCAGCTGATACTGACTGGGCTCTGTTGAATCTGTTCATTGGTCCTAAAATAGAACGGCAAGGTGAGTTGTGTTTCAACGCATGACGTCAGACTCCCTTGTCATTTTGAAGGCTACTCGTCTTCGGCTGGACGTTACATAACGAGATTAACTCCTCTTCGTCCGAGGAAGACGTTGTTTGTGGATTGTCAACGACAACAAATGACTTTCATTCTTCCACTAAAGTCTCTTTGCTCGCAGTGATGTAGTTCTAGCTTTCTTTTTGTTCCCCACCAGTTGTTTGATTGACATGCAGCTAAGTGAACACCGGGACTAGAATAACTAGATTAACGTGCCGCGCTGAGCCGCACGGGGTGGATGGAGGCTAATCTGCATGTGACGTCTCTCTCACACTGATGCTGAAAGAGAAGAACGATTAATCCCGAGACAAAACAAACGATTACCTTTTCAACAAAGTCCTCTATTGTCTCTGAACTTCTTCTACTTTTATACAAAGTGTTTTAAAGTAGTTATTGTTGGAGCAGAATTCCCAAATTCCACAAAGAAATCTCAGGCAACGGCTGAAAAGAGTCCGGGGCCCCGACCACCTGCCGAGGGGTCCGCCGCTAACCGCCGCCGCCGAAATGCCATTCAGCGGCCGACAGCAGGAGAGCTGACAAACGAGCACTTAAGAGGAAGACAAAGCGCCCTGTGAAACACTTTCTTTCCTTTACTGGACGCGAGTTGGACAGCGAGACACAACACAAAGTCTGCACGACAACAGAGCGCTCGTGCAGCTACGCTACGAGTCCGTTGTGTTTCTCCTCCCGGGCGAAACCAATCAAAACACATTTTTTTCTCCGACAGAAATCGTTTGCAGCCGCTCCACCGAGCGCGATGACGCCGGCCGTTGTAGTCTTTGTGTAAACAAAGTCAGCACGGTTCATGACTTCTGGTCTGACAGGTCCATGCCAGCTCCCGTGTTTGGACGTGAAGCGGCGGCAAACTAACGACTCGTCACAACTCTGCAGCGTTCAGGACGGGCGGCTCACACACTGATAACCCGACACTTCAACATGGCGGTGACGCTGTGAGGCGCCACACTGGAGAACGTTAACTTCTACAATATCAGGGGAAAGCTGCATGCTATACATATGCTGTCATAATTCAATGGAGTAGTAGATGCTAAATGGGTTTTTTTCACCGTCACCTCGGCTTCAGTCATTGGTTTGTGGATCCCCTCAAGTTTAGTGAGTTTTGTCGTCGACATTTTGGGTTTTTTATTTGCAACCAGACCTGACTTGAGCGAGGGCGTTCGACCCAACGAAAATATTAAGATTCATTTTCATGGACTGAGAGCACAGTGACAAAACCACAGACAACTCCCACACCGTGTAATTGCTCCTGATCAAAGGACGTATATTTCAAGTTCTCCGAGTTCACACACCCTGAACACCAGCAAACCTGTTGACCTGCTGCTTTTCCTGTTTTCAAACACTCCTTTTGTCCGAATTAGCCCAAAATAGACTCACTACTTTCATCATCTTTCTGCTTTACAAGGACTTTTTCTTTCTGTCCTGCAATGTCTGCAATGCGAGCGCCTGCAGTCACACGGCTTCACCTGTGGAGGTGGAGAACACCTCCACCAGCGTGCCGCCCTACATTGTCCTTTGTCCACCGCTACATTCTTGGTAATCCAAAGACTCAGCTGGAAACACACATTTATGTGTGTGTGTCCAAATTGCTTTTATACGTGTGTAGTTGTGCGTGTCAAGCTGTACTAAAAAGCCCCAGTGTTCATGTTTGACTTACAGCTTTGACTTAAAGAGCATGGGGAGTCTCGGGTGCTGTGTGTGTGTGTGTGTGTGTGTGTGTGTGTGTGTGTGTGTGTGTGTTGACTTAACGAAATGGTCGAGAAATATGAGTCATTACTTCCCGTTTGTGTAGTGTGCGTGTGCGTGCATGCATTGGAAGAGTATTGCTCACAATAGGAGCTAAACAATACACACACGCAGACACGCACACACTCACAAAAGTGTTTATGATCTGCGGATGTTTTGGGAAACTGGTATTGAAGCAATCGATACGAGAATATGAACATCACTCATCCACCGAGGAGCCAACATATCACAACTATTTATTCTAGACTTCTGTTTATTTTTGCTTATTTATCTCAGAACAGTCTTAAACTTGCATTCTCTCTAATGGCCATCAGGGGGCGACTTCACTGGTTGTAAATAAAAGTATGGTTGTATAGAAGTCTATCTACTTCTCTCTTAACTTATTCCCTCGGTAAACATTGTAAACATGAGTTTATGATCTCAATCGCTAGTTTCAAGTCTTCAACTCAGTTATGTTTATTTAGTAAGTGATGGTCCCGTTTTGAGTAAAATACACCTTAAAGCAGCAGATGCTTTAGGGCGGGGCTACCTTGTGATTGACAGGTCGCTGCCACGGCGTTGTCTGTGTTTTCAGTTCAAGTCAGTTGTCACATTTGTGTTGTCTTGTGTGGTTGCACTTGGCTTCTCTCTCACGTCACCTCGTGTTCGCCAAACAAGACGGCGACGCCCAAAATCCAAGATGGCGACGGCCAAAACAACAAACAAAAATAGCAAACAGCTACGTCTACTTCTTCTATACAGTTCTTCTAATTTATCTACAAAATAGTCTCAGCTGGCGAGTTCAAACAACAGTTTGAAAAGCATAAAAGATTCAATTGGATAATAATTATATTATTATATATAATTTATGAACGACAAAAACGGCAAATTCCCACGTTTGAGAAGATAAACGAGAAAGCAGTTGGCGTTTGTACTTGAACAGTTACTCCCATAACTGACTAATCAAGTAATGGACTCATCATTTCTGTTGTTTTTGTACACATTTGTGCGTCTCAACATCTTTTAAGGTCCCGTGAAGCTTCTCGTTGCAGCCGTTGGGCAACTGAGGCAGAAGCAACCCACCGGCAACCTGAGTCACATGCTGGGTATCAAAGCAGAGCAATTCACTTTTATAGGTGGATGTTTCTGTGGGAGAGAGAGAGAGAGAGAGAGAGAGAGAGAGAGAGGGAGAGGGAGAGAGAAGATGAAATGAACAAAGAGACACAGAGATGAAAAGCCTCTGCAGAGAAAACGCCTCTTATCTCCGGAGCTCAAGTCTGACAAACACAAGCACAGAGACTCTCTCTCTCTCTCTCTCTCTCTCTCTCTCTCTCTCTCTCTCTCTCTCTCTCGCTCTCTCTCTCTCTCTCTCCCATCCATCCTCTACAATTTGACCGTCACTCTCCAGCTCAGTCTCCAGTCCCTCTGCTGCTGACTCACGCTGAAAATCAAAAGCTTCATCCGTGTGGATCCGTCCAGTCGGTGTGTGTGTGTGTGTGTGTGTCGGTCTGTGTGTGTGTGTGTGTGTGTGTGTGTGCGCCTGCTCATCCCTCCCTCCCCTGTCTGGTGTTTTGTCCTCCTCTGTGTTTACTTGCGATCGTACAGCAACACGATGGTTTCGTTGTGCAAGACATGACAACGGGAACAACACCTTATGAAATGCTCATAAGCTGCATAACTCCTTTATTCTAGTTCGGCTCCAATGGCAAAAACCACAACAATGCCCCTTAAATATTTGTGGAGGGTGACGTTCAAAAGACATCCTGGCTCACCTGAAGGCTCGTCCGGCGGCTGCATCTCTGTTACAGAGACAGACGGAAACACAAAACACATATTTGGCTTCTTGAACAGACGTCGCTGTGAGCAGTTTTATGTAGAAACTATGGTTGAAATCAAATTGTTTCTACATGAAACTGCTCACAACGAGGCCGGAGGGACATCTTGAGTAACCAGGTCATGACACCTGGAAAGAGATATTGCTGTTGATTTTTCAAATGTATATTTTTTTGGGCGCTTTGAGAGAGTCCCAATAAGCTGTAGAGGAGTCACAGTGCCTTTACACTTTATTATTATGATTTAACGAAGATCAACCTGCACAAACGCTCTCCATTTGAGTGTTTTTTTTTATTGACTCTAACGTTGCCGTGTTGTTTTAATTGGAAACTTCTGTCGAAGCCGAAAACCAGTTTGAACGATGATGATGATGGATGAGTGAAACCTAATGAGCCGCTCGTGGGAATCTCCCTCGCCCGACAGCTGAGGAAATAAGACATTCAGGTTGCGCCGCTTCTTGCTCGACGCCGTCGTCTCACACTTGGATCAATCGCACCGAGACATGCATCGTCATCCATGTAACCCCCCCCGCTCTGCCAGGAGGGCTGAGTGATGACTTGTTCAGCACTAAACTGGTATTGACGGAGAGTCCATCTTCTTTATAATGACGGCGGCGGCGTGGTCATCATGTTCTGGCCTCTGGCGGCGTCGAGGGCGGGGCGGAGACCTCCCCGTTAATTGGCCTCTGGATGAGTAATCAGCGCACGCCGCTTTGTCCTGAGCGTGATGTGTGTGAGTGCTTGCAAGCTGTGTCTTTGTGTATACGAGAACACTGGCACTGCGTTTTGTGGAGTGTGTCAGCAACACTTGCTTCTGGTTCAGAGTGAAGACAACGAGGAGGAGGAGACAGAATGAACTTCATCTGTTCCTGCAACACGCTGACAGAATGATGCAGCGCGTGTTTGCGCCTCTGGGACGCGAACGTCCACGAGGAATTTGCATCGGATGGTTCTATGATTTGACTGCTGGTCACCTGTTTTATTTAGCGTCTATTCTTCCTCTCGCACACGTGAACACTCTACTGTACATCGGCCTCGCTCACAACCGTTGCCGATGTCATTTCCATCTCGCGGTTTTCGGCACCGTATCGTCTCCCCGCCGCGTTGCTCAACGGCAGCGGCAGCAGCAGCGGCTCGAAGGCATTTCTTCAGGGCTCTGCCAACACGGTGTGATTTGTAGTCATCAGTCATGTTACATAAACTCACATCTATGCAGCGCTGGAAGGAAAGAAAACAGCGTCGCTGCCAAATGATTTCCGAGTTACTTAAGTTGAGGCGTGTGAGTTGGACGCATGTGCACGCCGCGCGTTGTTAGCTGCAGTTGCCTTTTCTGCAGGACTTCATTTTATTTCTGATCTCTCTCTCTCTTCCTCTCGATTGTTCTGCCCCTCCAGCTCTTTCCTCCTCGCTGCTTTCATCTCCCCTGCAGACGCGATGGATGTAAATAATACAGCTTTCACTGAGAGACGCTTCTGTTCTCTCGACAGACACATCCGGGCTGCCGATCTTTGCTTCTCATCCTCCAGGTGTCCGACCTGCGTCTTCTCCGGGAGAGTTTGCTCATGCTCATTCAGCCGAGCACCCGGACCGGCCTCTGCACTCGGACGAGGCTCCCGTTGTTCTTCTCGTCCGTCTCTTATCAGCTCCTCGTCTCAGGAGATGGAAGCTGAGTTGTTCTGGCTCTTCTCTGGCGTTGGCCTCCCTCACCTGGGAGAGCGAGAAAGAAAAAGCAGGGAAGAGATGTCTGTATTTTAACTAGGTCAGACCCTGCAGCTACGGACCCACAGAGAGATCAGATCCTTCTAGTTTATTTCAAAAATGTGTAACGGCATTGATGGTGTGCAGAATAATGCTACGAAGCCGTAGTTTCTGTCTCTTACAGTGAGCATTCTCTCTCCCTTCATACTGTTCTGTTTTGCATGTGGACCCATTAGA
>NW_027175998.1:4618967-4621467 GCF_023055335.1 Clinocottus analis | reverse complement strand
TGTGTGTGTGGACAGCGCGGGCCAGACTCCTCGTAAGGTGCGTCAGCACTTCAACGGTGAGATGATGGACGTCTACTGCTCTCAGTGCAGCAAGAAGGTCAACCTGCTGAACGACCTGGAGGTTCGCCTCAAAAACCTCAAGTCCAACAGGTAGGACACACACACACACACACACACACACACACACACACCAGGAAGTACACACAACACTTTAACCACTGTAACTAATGTCCTAATGTCAGCTGTCATGTGTACTGTACAGTGCAATTTAATAAGAGTGTGTTTTAAGTGTTCCTCTTGTTTCACACACACTTTGATACAAACACACACACACACACACACACACACTTTGACACACACACACACACACACACACTTTGATACACGCACACACTTTGATACAAACACAGACACACTTTGATACACACACACACTTTGACACATGCACACACTTTGATATACACACTTTGACACACACACACTTTGATACACACACACTTTGATACACACACTTTGACACACAGACATTTTAACGCACACACACGCACACACACACTTTGATACACACACACACACACACACACTTTAATACACATGCACACACTTAGACACACACACACACACACACACACACTTTGACACACACACACACACACACTTTGACACACGCACACACTTTGATACACTCACACACTTAGATACACACACTTTGACACACACACACACACTTTGATACACACACACACTTTGACACACGCACACACTTTGATACACTCACACACACACACACACCTAGACACACACACACACACACACCTTGACACACACACACACACACTTTAATATACATGCACACACTTAGACACACACACACACACACCTTGACACACACACACACACACACACACTTTGATACACGTGCACACACTTAGACACACACACACACACACACTTTGACACACACACTTTGACACACGCACACACTTTGATACACTCACACACTTAAATACACACACTTTGACACACACACACTTTGATACACACACACTTTGATACACACACACACACACTTTGATACACACACTTTGACACACACACATTTTAACACACACACACGCACACACACACTTTGATACACACACACACCTTGACACACACACACACACACTTTAATACACATGCACACACTTAGACACACACACACACACACCTAGACACACACACACACACACCTTGACACACACACACACACACTTTAATATACATGCACACACTTAGACACACACACACACACACACCTAGACACACACACACACACACACTCCTAGACACACACACACACACACACACACACACACACACTAATCGATGGTTACGTGATGCGGTCCCTCCTTGCTGACCTCATCAACCACTGGAGAGGAATCTATTGTTAGAAACATAATCCATTAACACAGCCTACACACACACACACACACACACACACACACACACACACACACACACACACACACTGCTGCGCTCACAGAGACGACACAGCGCTCTACAACAGTGTTCTTGAGTGACGGTGAGAACCAGGAAGTTCCTTCTGGTCCTCAGAGCTGCTGCAGGGTTCCTGCAGAGAGAAGCTCTCTCTTCAGCCGACGCTTCCTCGTTAATACGACGAGGAGGCGGCAGAGAGGAAGAGCTGGTGGGGAGAGCGAGAGGGAGCATGAACGTGACATTGATGAAGAGGAAGGTGGGAAGTGGATCCAGGTTTAACAGGATACTAGTGGGAAAGGATCTAGATGAGTGTGAGGAAAGAGGCTCCTCACGTCTACCACCTGTAGGAAAAATACAACATGAAGCCCGAGGCTCTGAGTGTTTTACCGGCGCTCTCACACTGTATTATACATGACATCGTTGCTTTGACTAGTTCACTTCTTCGTCTGAAGAATGGTGGATTTCATGCACGGCTCGAGGGATCCAGAATAGACCGAGGAAGGAGCTTTCCCCATGAAGCGGCGTGCAGCATTTAAAGGATCACTTGTGCGTGTCGAGCTCCTTTACACACAATTAATCAAATTCCATTACCATAATGAAGCATGGGTAATGATCGCGTGAAAACAGTGGGTGTGGAGGCTGTACATTAAAGTCCTTTAGAGCGTCAGTAAGTAGGAATGCTATCAATTATTAGAACGCAATCTATGTTAATCGCTCCTTTTCTTCCCCACATAGCCGTGGTGAAGTGTTCACCAGTTCAAATGTTTGTGAGTCAAAGCTTGAAGTGTGTACCTTACATGTGGAGATCAGCTCACACAGAAATGCTCCATAACGAATGCATTGTGTGCAGATTTGAAGTTTAGAGAGTGAATAGTAGTACAGTAAGCAGTAGTTCTCCTCTTAACGTTTAGGTTCTGGAAGTGCAAAGAGGACGTTGAGCTGAGGTTAAGTGTGTCTCAGCGTCGTGCTCCCAGTAGAGCCCTCTGGAGGATCATGCTGTTGGACCCGTGTCTCTGAGGCG
>NW_027175998.1:4531467-4613967 GCF_023055335.1 Clinocottus analis | reverse complement strand
CTATGAAACATCTTACATTTTGACCCCCTGCCATCATCAACCGTGTTTTTGAGAAAACAGCAGTTGTTATTTTCCCCCCGGTCCTATAAATCTGCTGCAGACAGCAGATTATTCTCTTTTTCTGCTGTACTTTGTGTTTTAAAGGAGGGCACATGGACACATCCAGCTGATGCTCTTATCTCCACTAACTCCCTCATTACTCAACCGTCGAACAACATGTGCTCACATACAAAGATAATTAGGAGTTGTTTGACTCACAAGAGGAGGCGTGCCACCGGGCGCCTGTATTTATCTTCAATTATTATAGCAGATTATTGTTAACTCTTGCTCACAAAGTAAGAGCGTGACCAAAGAAAATGGAGAGCTTGAATACAGAATGAGTCTTGTGACCCACGAGAAATGTGTCGTGATGTCTGTATTTTCTTCTGCTTCTGGTTTCGGGACTTTTGGAAACGACACGTCAAAGACCCGTGTTGAATATGCGTCTCATAAGTGAGTGTGTGTCTGTCAGTGTTCGACACCCACAAAACAAACTGTCCTTCCTCAGGAGAAGCAAAGGATGACGGACAAGCTGGAGGACACCAGTTTGCGCCTGAGGGACGAGATGGACCTCTACAAGAAGATGATGGACAAACTGAGACAGAACCGACAGCAGTTCCAGAAGGAAAAGGAGGCCATGCAGGAGGTGGGAGGGACTGTTTTACGCAATCGGACACATGCACGTAGTTGGGCCGGTGGCTCTGCTGAACCCCCGGCGTGATGTAACGCATGTCTGCTGCTCTCCGTGTGCAGCTCATCGAGGACCTGCGCCGCGAGCTGGAGCATCTGCAGCTCTTCAAGCTGGAGGCGGAGCGGACGGGCCGCGGCCGCAGCTCCTCCTCGGGGCTGGCGGACTTCAACAGCCGGACCAGGGAGGTGGAGCTGGAGCACGAGGTCAAGAGGCTGAAGCAGGTACCCGCAAAGCGACGCAGCCGAGTATGACGGCAAATCCGACAGCGCAAATAGCTCCAATCAAACA
Source organism: Clinocottus analis (assembly GCF_023055335.1). Classification (NCBI taxonomy): domain Eukaryota; kingdom Metazoa; phylum Chordata; class Actinopteri; order Perciformes; family Cottidae; genus Clinocottus; species Clinocottus analis. Next base: position 4,612,949 of record NW_027175998.1, on the reverse strand, counting down.
GCCGCGCGTGTAATTTACTTTGACGAGCGCTTTTTTAAGTCAGTCCGCGAGCGAGAGTCCCTCTCTGATTCTTTTTATTTGTCACAAGCTCTTTGTAGTGTTGAGTTTTCTCTTTCAACGTGACTGATCTCGATGCTTCTTCTGTCAGTCCCTTCAGGCGTTTGCTGCTTTCTAATTGCCACGATGAACACAGCTTCATCTAATCCCTGCGTTGTTTTAGAAGAACAAATATTTCACACGCCGTGGCCAACCGAGAGCCTCTTAAGTGTGCCCGACGTACCTGCACAGGGATTCAAATGTGCTTCTTAAGTTCCATTTATGCCCGTTTCCATTCAACACAGTTATGAGTTATTGTTGCTCTCGTGGCTGCTGAGTGCATCAAATTGAAGCAGGGAGATTATATCATCGCGCATTGCCGGTGTCGTTAGGGGCTGCTAACGCTCACAGTCGATCACTTTGGCTCCTCGGATTCCCTTAAAAGCACCTGAACGCTGCACTTCATCCCCACACAACACCAGCTGCCTCTTGAGTACGCTCTCTCTGCTGCTTTCTTTGTGTTCCCAGAGCCGCTGACATTTCCCTCTAGTTACCTGCCTGCCAGGTTTAAATGTCACGCTACTGTTTCCAGTCCTGCAAAGTGCACCGGCCCCGCTGCAAAGCAAACATTAGAGACCGGAGTGTTCCTCCAAATCGCTCTGGTTGTAGAGAGATCGCAGCTCTTAACGCTACGCGAGTGGGTCGCACAGAAGCCTGCGTCCAAGACAAAACACCAAAGCTTGAAGCACATGTATCACTGGTCATTTGTACAGTGTGTGTGTGTGTGTGTGTAGGATAATAAACTCCATGTCCAGACCAGAAGAGAAATGATAAGACTGTTTATTTTTTAAATTCCTGCATCAATCTGCAGATACTTCATTAGCTTGTCATTCTGATCACTGCCCTGTGACCTCCATGAGGGTTAGCTCACTATCTTACCCTTGCACCTCTGTAAATGTCTGCATATGTGTGTGTGTGTCCAGCATGTTGCGTCCCAGGACTTTCTCCCCCATGAACTCCAGCACCTGGTGTTATCCGGGGCTCGGCTCCGCCCTGGTCTGATGGTAAAATGGCGCCTCCTGTGACCTCCCCCATTAACCACTAACCACAACCGAGTGGAGCCAACGTTGCCGAGCTGGAGCGCCGTCGGCGCTGCTATCCCCCAACGCTAACGGCTCGGGGGGGGGGGGGAAAGCACACTGACGGCTCGTCTGCGCTCAAAGCAACTTAATTATCTTTCATAACACGGCAGAGGAGGATGAAAAAAGGCAAAAGGCAGAGGAGCAGTTAGCTGTGTAACACACATAACCACGTTACGCCCTGTAGGTGCTGGTGAAGTAGTTCACTGTGTTTGCTGCTGGATGTCGTGTGGGTTGAGTGAGGCTTGCGTAGCTGCCGTTTCTTATTTCTCTACACACACAAAAAAAGCATCCTCGCCGCTGCTGACGGAGCTCTCGCGGTCCAGCTGCTCATCTCTTCTCTCTCTCCTCGTGTTCTGTTTGTTGTTTTTCATCTGTCAGGAGAACCAGAAGCTGAGGGAGCAGAACGACGAGCTCAACGGTCAGATCCTCAGCCTCAGTCTGTACGAAGCCAAGACGCTGTTCGCCACGCAGACCAAGGCCCAGTCGCTCGCCGCCGAGATAGAGAACGCCTCCAGAGACCAGGTGAGCGTCCGGAGGGGGGGCGGACCACCTGGGCTCCTTCCATCCCTCAGGAGCTCCTCACTGGACTGTTATAGATGGGTTAAATATGAACAACGTTGAAGGTGTTGCAGTCAGTAGTGAACGCTTAACTGTGTTTTCTTTGGCATTTCACAGCACAGTTTTTCTAGATATTAAATTGTTGGAGAATGTAAAGTATTGCATGACATGGACGCCACGTCTCCAACTGTCAGCTCTAAAACTGAAACCACTGAGACGTCTGCGCTTCTCGCAGCACGAGAGCGGCAACAGCTGGTGGATAAATTGATGGAAATGAAATGGCAACTCACTGGATAATTAATTCGTCATGAAGTCATTTTTAGGCTTTTTGGTTTTCGGGACGCAAAATTGGAACCAAAACGTCTGGTTTAGAATTTGGAGGTCAAAGATCACTGTGACCTCACAGCTAAAGATATAAGAGAGTTGTAGTATGACTGGTATACACAGTTATTCTAGTTTAAACCAAAATGCCAAACATTCTCCACCTTTTGTAATATCATTTTGCTGCTTTTCTTCGTTTCGTGTGCTAGAAAAACTGTTTTTTTGTATGTTTTAGTCAAATGATTAATTGCTTCATTCTGAAAATAGTCAAAATTTGAATCACAGCCGTAAGTAACTTAAATATACAATAATGACCGGATTATTGGAGGTGTGCCTATAAATGAAATCCTAGTCTGTAGCCGACTGAAACTGAAAGACTTGTGGATGCAATCCTTGTTGACGATCTGAAATGAGTTGAGCAAACGTGTCTCTGCAGCTGATGGAGGCCCTGAAGGAGCAGGAGGAGATCAACATCCGCCTGCGACAGTACATGGACAAGATCATCCTGTCCATCCTGGACCACAACCCCTCCATCCTGGAGATCAAGGGCGAATAGCAGCGACTCGACTGGGACGACACCCGTTCCCCATCTCGGGGGGGCCGGGGATCGTTCCAGTTGCTGGAGCAGAACCTGCGACCCGAGTCAGGAACCTGCACAGGAGAGCGGGGGGAACCGGAGCCGGCCCGAGGGAACCGCAACGCGCGAGTGGAACGCGCGTCGGTGGCGGGAAGAGAGCTTCTCGAGCGGGATGGTGCGCTGAACTAAAGGGAGTTTTGTTTCTTCTGACCCGGGGATTGCTCCCTGACTGCAGGCCTCACCGCTGTGACTCTTCTCCTGCTCTGTGTTCGTGTCCATGCCGTGAACTGTATACTGTGGACAACTCCTGATCTCCTGGGACAAAGCAGCGCGTTTCTTCAGCTGAACACAGTCTGAGGACGCGCACCTCTGCATGACAACTGGAACAATGTAAAAAAAACCTGTATCCTGCTGTCGCGTTAGCTGTCTTAGCCACAGACGGCTAATATATTTGATATGTTTTTATGGGAAATACGGTGAAACCAGAACCCTCGAGAGGCATGAAGGCAGACCAGTCCGGTGTCGCCTGACCTGTGAACTGCCTCCTCTTTTTCTCCCTCGTCACGTCTCTAGAGAATCCGTTTCATTCGGACCGGCGTGGAGAGGATGGAGAGGATGGAGAGGATGGAGAAAAGTGTCAAAAGTGGAATGGTGGGCGGCGCGAACGGAGGGTTTAAGTGAAGTCGGTGATGGTTGAGAGAAGGTGAATTTTGTCTCGGTTAATTCCTGAGAACATGTCTTCCAGTGAGCTTGCGGAGTCAATCAGTCCGATAGCGGATCTTTTTTCACCGAGAAGTGGCCCTTAGTCGGTTCAGGCGAGCGTCACTTTAAGGAGCAGAAGCTGCGGCCGAGGAGTGTCTTTAAGATGTGACTTCCATTGCTGCCGTTAAGCTAGCAATGCTTTAGCTTGGGGATGAGAAAAGAAAGTAGATCGTTGCTCGCAGTAGACCGGATGACGTTGCACAGAAATGTAAGGATATGAATGTACTGGTAGCCAGTGAGCCGTCTCTATGCTCAGTGACATCTACTCAGATATTGTACGTGAGCAGCACAGGAGACTCACTTTTTGGTACAAAAACATACAAACAAACTGGAATTGGCCGTCTCAGTGAAGCCTACAGGTTGCAGATTGTTTTTAAACTCTTGATACTGTAAATATCATGAATGTACAACTGGATATTTCCCCTCTCTAGACGGCCTTTTGACTCTGAACCTCTGTAAATGTTCTCCGGTACGTTGGACCGCTCGTGTCCAGTGTTGGTACTGTGATGAAGAGTTGTTCAGGAGAAGGGAAACGACTACATTCTGCTGTGTTATGTAATTATAACTTGAGTTTTGCTTCCTTGCACAAAAAAAACAACAAACCACTTTGTTTCCTTCTGCATGGTTCACCTTTTCTTCTGTCTGTGCCTTTTTTGAGGACATTTTATTCGAGACGACGTCGCTGTAGACTCACGTAGTTGTCCGAGGCGGCGCTCTATGTCGACGTCCGACATATTTCCTTGACTTGTAAATGTTGTAATTATATAGTGAAACTTTGTATTCATGTGCCACTCACCACTCTTTTTTCAGATTGATACTATAAAAAACTATTTTCTACAGTTCTATCGAGAAGGAACCGGCGGGTTGCTCGTAGCTTTCCTATCAGAGGAGCGGTGTGGCACGATGCTTCGTACGGCACGCGGGCCAGGTTAGCGTTTCGGGAATATTTTGTCAATGTAAGGATTTTTTTAATGCAGTCTGGGATTTAATGTTTCAGTTCACGGTTAGTCCATTGCTTTTCAATCTACTTTAAAATGGCTTTTATATGGTAGTAAACTGTCTTCCTAACTTAAAACTAAATGGTGAGCATTATGAGCAATATTAACTTATTTACCAATACCTGCTGATTTGGGTCTTGTTTTGCTTCACAAATCTTTTTCCTCCATAGCTGCTCTCAATAAACAATTAAAAACAATAAGCAGCACAATAAGCTGTTTAATTTGTCACAAACCCATTTCATGTAGTGCTTAAATTTTGAATTATTAGGGCTATCTAATCCGATGTAGTCTCTATAAACAGCAATAAAAATGGCTTTGGCGGTGAGGCTGTCGCATGAAAATTCTTGTTTTAAACTATGCTCACGTCTCATTTCCATGTGTGTCATTTCTAAAACAAGAAATCACTGTTTCGATGCTGCTGATTGTGTTGTACATCCTGAGCTGTAAATAAAAACATTTCGCTGACCGTACGATAACCCGTTCTTATCCAGGCGCATGGCTGATCTCTTATGTTGAAACATTTGAAGAAGCAGTGGCCCACTTGAGTTGAAACATGTTGAGGGGGAGATGAATCGTGAACAGCAGATGTGCCCCAATGTTACATCCACATGTGATCGCTGAACATCACGTTGCATCATTGAAAGTACAGCGAACAGCCTGCCGTGTGCTACGAGGGCTTTTCCAGTAGCTCTCAAGTTCACTGCACAGGCATGTCAAATTCACTGCAACAAACTCTGAATCAGGAAAGGGTCTGTTGTGTTACTGTGTGCATGAAGATCTCCATAATTTGAATAAGGGGGCCTAGCCTGAACTGAGTCGTACATTGTTATTTGATATTAAACACTTTATTCCCTGTCTAATTAATTATGTAAATGTAATACACATATAGATATACATATAATGATTATTAATATATATATAAAATCTTATTAATTATATATAAATGTAATGTAATTCATTCATTATTCCTGCATTTTGTGAGAAGTTCTTTTCTTTGCCGCAAGGGGTCACTGTTCGATCATTAACGTCCTATAATAAGTGAAGTACACAAGTATAACTACTGCAGATAGATGGATGGATGGATGAATGCTTTATTCATCCCCGAGAGGGAATTAGTTTGTCACAGTAGCAAGAAAGTTACATATAAAACACGCACAAAGTAATCAGGAATGAAAAATGCTCAATATATACAACAAAACAGTGGAGCGTATTAATTTAGAAAATGAAACAATAGGAAAGTGCAAAAATGCAAAGTGTGTGCAGTGTATATGGAGTGTATTTAAGTATGTACAGTGACTAACTAAACAACAATAGCGGTGCAAGAACCTCGCCAGAGGATTCATGATAAAGTCTCATAGCGGTGTAACCTTGTGACAGTAGCTGGATCAGCAGGTTGGACTAAGTGCTCCGCGGTCCCTGCAGCAGGTGGAGAGGCCCGGGTATGAGCCAATATACAACATATCCAACATATAACATATCCAATATACAACATATCCAATATATAACATATCCAATATGGACAATCTTTTCTTCAGCGTCCTCCTCTCCACCACCTGTTCCGGAAGTCCATAAATAAATAATCGTTTCGGCCGACAGTGGTTGGTGGATTTTATGCCAGAAGCAGACTTTTTGTTGCTCTTTTTTTTAAAAACGTTTTTAAAATGTCTCCAAAAATACAACCCTGCAAACCGTGCATGTTTTTTCTGGATCCACCTATCGGCGTGTGGTCTCCTCCCTCGTCCCAGCCCCACACCCTCAGGCGACAGGACAGGTAAGGTGGGCCATTTAGGGTTAACTAGTATATTTATGGGATCGGGTGATCAATAAAAGCTTAATTGGGAAGTTCCACTTGTCTGTATTGTGTTTTCTGGATAGTTGTTTTCCACCATTCTTCAGTCGTTTGGGCTCAGCTAACTCAGCTAATTCCGAGCTAAGCTAGCTCTGCTAATTCCGAGCTAAGCTAGCTCTGCTAATTCCGAGTTTAGCTAGCTCAGCTAATTCCGAGCTAAGCTAGCTCAGCTAGCTCATGAGGGCCGTTAGCTTGCCACAGGTCGACCGGCACGAGGCAAAGTAACGTGATTAGCTCACTAACTTCACCTCTAATGTTTGACTTTCTTCCGTTTGAAAGAGTTATTCTGAAATACTTTGACGACGCTTTAAAACGATGGTGTGAAAATAATTGAGATTTTTTTTTAGCTGCGAGTGTTTTTAACGTTAATAGATTTATATCAAACACTGATTTTCACCGCATCGCAAAAATCAAACCAGCACAGTAAGAAGAAACCAGCAGAGGAACAAAATATGAATACACTTAATTTAGGATAAAATCAATACTTAATATAAAGGATTAATGCTAATATGGTAGTCATGCGAGGCCTCAAGGTCAGGTGACTACAATTACGTCAATTTATCAACATAAACATACATTCATAACCTTTATAAACAAACACATAAAATGTGTGTGTGCCAGCAGTAATTGTATAAATGGAGGTAGCTTATTTCTAAAAGCTGTAAAATCTAATTTAAAAAAAATCCCTTCATGAAGCGTATTAAAGCCTTGATGATGTTAACTGCCAGCCTTCATGTCTGAGCAGTAAGTGATCAGGACGCTGGATGTCCAACATGAATCCTTTCACTTCTCTTCTCTATTGACTAAAGCTGCTCAAGGGCATCAAATTTCTATACTAATTAATTTGTATTTTCTTCGCTGGCATCAACCTCTTCGTTTGTACATTACAGGTGACGTGATGCCTCAGAACGGCGTAAACTACAAGGGTAGAAGAGGAGGAACGCGTCACGGCACCTGCAGAGCCGACCACCGGGTCCCATTCACGGGTTTACTTAATGGAGCCGTCCCTCACAACGGCTGGCCGGCCGCCGCCACCGAGAACAAGCTGGCCGGCACGGTGAATGGCGCCAAATCCACGTGTGTGGTCAACGGTGTCGGCAACCACTGGTACAAGGGCAAGAGCACAACGCCCCCGATGACCCTCTGGAAAAAGGGGAGCGGCGCTTTGGCTGGCGGCGTCCGCAGTGCGGGCAATGCCCGTGGTATCTGGGCGAAGGGGGGCGCCGGCCAGCACCCTGCCGCCTCGCCCTGTAATCCTGAACAAACGGCACCACAACTCATCCAGTCGGCAACAACCAAGCACCAGTGGAGGAGGACATTCAGATGTAATAGGTACGCCACCTGCCTTTTTGAATTCATCTCACACCCGTCTGTCCAATCTGCCCGACATGACTGGAAGGAGTGTGGTGGAGAGAATCGGATCAGTTAAAATGGAGATGTATCTGTCCCATCAGACAGGTGATGTAAATATGGTGGATTTCTACTTATTTGAAGGGACAGTTCACCCCGAAATCTTACCTGTAGTGCTCTTCATCCATCTAGTTTTCGTGCATAGAGATATCTTCTCTCCAATATACATGAAACTGCTCACAAGGTCTGTAGAGTTCCAATTTTATTTGAGAGAATGCAGACATCTCTACAAACAATCTAGACTAATGATGACACTACAGGTAACAGGAAAATATATATTTTAGAATTTCTGGTGAACTGTCGCTTTTTTTAAGAGTTGCGCAATTTAAGTTTGTGCAATGCCGAAGATTTAGCTCCATATTTTGTAAATACTGTTCTTTTATTTTAACGATATACACACAATCTGCCAACCTTTCTAGAAACAAGGCAGCCTGTCCAGAGAACGCTCCACTCCCACTGATGGAGGAGGACTGGGAGAAAGAGACCCAGGAGGTCGCTCTGCCCGACTGGGAAAAGAACAGTTACGGCATCAACCCGTACGGTAAAGAGAAAACATCTAACGTTACAACTTCTTCCTCCACAGCACAGTAGGAATACCATATCCCTGTAATGCACACACACACACACACACACACACACACACACACACACACACACACACACACACACACACACACACACACACACACACTAGTTAGTGTATACAACAGAAGTTTTGATCATTTTATTCTTCTTTTGGGGCTGAAACTATTTTAAATGTACATTTGTCGAATTATGTTTTTGTCTCATCGTCATTGAAGGAAAAAAGAAAAGTGTGTGTGTGTGTGTGTGTGTGTGTATATATGTGTGTATGTATGTTTTCTTTTTTCCTTCACTCATGACAATGAGACTGTTATTTCTCTGCCCTCCTCCAGGGCCGCAGGACGTGATCCATTATTCTTTGCGGGGTTTGACCATTCAGCAACGGGACGCATTCGACGTGCCGGTGAGCGCCGGTTACAAGCCGGCCGTGCACCACCCGCTCCCCATCCTGTGGCGCCGCTACAAGCCCGCCACGGAGAGGGACCAGTGCGCTGACGCTGACGAGTAAGCCAGACGTATTGCTGCTGCGGCGGCGGCGTGTATCTAGTTCACCTCGTTGGACAGATTTCGCAAATCCTGCTTTGAATATTTGTTTGATCGGCATCTGTTTCATTTCACCTCGTCTCGATCATTAGTGGGTGAATATTACATTTCCTCTTAGGTTAGTTATTGTCCATGCAAAGCTTCACAATCAAATCCCATTGCTCAGTTTCTTTTGCAGGGTGGAGCTTCGGTTGCGTTGTTATTTTTCTTTTATTTTATATTCCGATTTTATATTGCAACATATTCATTTATTATTAACTCTAGTGATCTTAAGTAATGATTTTAGATAAACTGCCATGCTTTGCTGTTGTACCGCTTCAGTGACTGTAAAGGGTCACGCATTCGCTCTTCATTCGTCATTTTCCGCTAGAATTCCAAGAAAGTAATAGTCTTTATGTATGTATTTTTCCTGTGTTTTAAAATGCCTGAAGTCCTAACACCGTTTTCATAGTTGATTACCAATAATGTTAATCAAGTTTGCAAGTCCATGAAGCAATAATTTTAGTTTGGGGACGGTCAACTTGACCTCATAATTATGGTTTGATTATGTAACAACAACAACAACAAACTGAGATCTGTCCTTTCAGACGTTCATTTTTCCACGACTACAATAAATCAAATCCTCCTCTACGTTTTGTTGTGGTCACGTCGTGCATGTTTATCCTCACCGGTCTCTGACGGTTCAAATCCCACCGCTCCTCATGTGAAGGCAGCCTGGAGAAGCGATGACTGCTGTTGGCCACTAGATGGGAGGGCAGCTGTGAGATTAAAGCTTCCTCTCCCTCGTCCCACACACCTTCAGGGGGAGTTCATCGGGTTTATTCCCAAGGATTTGGGGAGAGACAAGCACCCACTTGCACGGCTGTTCAAACCCCGGTGTTTCCTCCCCAATGCCGCTGAAGACGGCAACTGTTGCTCGGCAGATTTAATGTCATCTAATAGCTTTAAATCATTCATGTCCACAGACGCCGTGTCAATAATAGATTGAGGTCATAATCTCCAGTCGTGCGCCGTGATGAGACTTTGTAGTTCTGAAAAGTAGAGCGCTGGGGGTTTTATTTAGGTTTTTTTTTTTCTTCAAAAGTCTGCAGCATCAGATCGCTGGCTACTGAAGAGATGAAGCAGCTTTTGATGTTCCTGAGCCATCCATGTGAAGCTCATTGTCGATGTGAGGGGCTAATGTGACTGGAGGAGTGATGCTGGAGGGGTGATGTCCTACATTCTGCTGTTTGCAGACATGTAGGATGCAGACTGAGCACATTGCGTTGAAGCGCTGTTGATCCGCTCCATCGTTCACAAGACGGATGGAGGAGCGAGCGTCCCGCTGGAGATGTCTTTTGTCACTTTGCAAAGCTGGCTCGCCCCGAGAGTGAAAACAACCACTCCAAAGCAGAATTCACACGTGCTATTTGTTTGATCCCAGACATTTTAATAAACATTTGTGAGCACCAAGAACTCTCTCTCTTGGAGCCGAAGCCTCGCAGCTGCTTCTTTGACGGCTAGTTCTCCACCGACGCCGTTTTCCCATCCGTGTGACCTGTTTTGAGTCAATACTTTTCACTAGTTTTCTCATTTAATGTTCCCCTCAGATTGTGTTCATAAAACCCATCTGTTAGTCGTTGTCATCGCAGCAGCGTTTAGCGTTAGCGAGCGGCCGCTTCGCGCTCACGGGTCTGCGCTCAACCGCCGTCACTAAAACCAAAAAAAACTCAAATGGATGCGATGGTCTCGCCTTGCGATTTCGTGGGAGCGCCGTCGCATTCGCACTGTTAGGAAACGGCGTGTCGTAATCCTGGCGAGTGATTAATGCCCCTTCATGTCTCAATGGACCCGTTTCTCCACATCCTGGATTCTGACATACGCAGACTGCTTTCCCTCCCACGTCCTCGGCCGTCACCGCGTGGGTCAAGTTCAGCTGGTTGCTGCTTCACGAGGACGTGATTACAAGGACTGTGAACACACCGACCACCCACGGTGTTTCAGTGTATTGATTGCCAGATAGACTCTGGCGATAACTTGCATTTCCCCACACTGCTGAGATGATTTTGGGAAATCAGCTCAAGGCCCTTTTTTTTTTTTGTTGTTCTTCTTTATTTCAGTGCCACATTGCTCAGCTGTGACTCACCAGCACCAGTTATTTCATCTGGTTCCAGCGGGGCTAGTCATTTAGCATTCAGCGTCTTGATTGATCTGCCAACATAATGGTTTGTTAGCCCGACACAGGAAGACACCCAGGAGGAGGAGGAGGAGGGGGGGCCGTGGTCAGTTTAACCTCCGGCATCCAACCGATGCTCATTTATCCTCGCTGCACACGTTGGGAACAGGTCGACTCTCTTCATGTGAACACACGACAAGTAGGGAGCAAAACCAACAAGTCTTGTCTCCAAATTAGTATTTTTTTATTTATTTTAAACCTCAGTGAGCCACGCACCCGTGCACTCTGACTCTGGCGCGTACAGTCAGGCTCACAAGCTCGAGAGCCAGATGTGTCACTCCGCCGCTTAAAATAGTCCCCAACAAGTCGGCTATTGTCTCCTGTTTGAGTAACCTTTGCTCTATTCGACAGCGCCCAGCTGTTTACTGGTTATTTTTAAGCCAGCGACCGCCATGTTTCGCCCCCGGGCCGTTCTCGTGACGCCGCTCAGAAACGCCCGCAGGACATTTCTACACATGTAGCACAAACGCTCACTTTAAATCGAGGTTGAACCGTTTTAGAATTTGGTGGTCAAAGGTCACTGGGAACTAAGAAAAGCCCCATTTTTTAATAGGATAACGTGATGAAGTGATGACATTTACGACAGACATGGACGTACACTGCAACTTGACTGAGAGGGTGATTCAGGTTGAAGAAATGAATCTACATGACTCAAAGTATTGTGAGACGTACTAACACGTTGCAGGTTTTGGTCTTTTCCTAAGATATGTTGACAAAAAGAACAAGTAGAAAATCAATAATAGAGATTGTTCATCACATTTGACTCGGGGAATCCCAAACTGTCAGGTTTAGCGTATGTCCTCATGCAAAGGGCTTTAGAGACGCAGGGTGCAATGAAGGGGCAAACAAACGGCCAGTAATGCATGGGTCTGGACCCGCTGCAGGTCTGGACCCGCTGCAGGTCTGGACCCGCTGCAGGTCTGGACCCGGTTCAGACGAGGCGCTCTGCTCCGTGACTCACCTCCAGCGCCGGCCTTCCTTCCATCCCGTGTCCTCTCGCGGCTGATCTAGTAACAGAACGTTGGCGAGGACAGCGAGATGCCTGCGGTCGGCTAACCACGGCCAGAGCTCACCAGTGCAAAAACATAAATAAGTTGGGTGTTTTGGGGGCTTTTTGGATTCTGGTAAACTGGAACAATTATCTGCAGTTCACTAGTAAAAAATTGGTAAAAGCTGGAAACTACAAGGCCTTGTAGGAAAAATGTGCCTCAGTCAGACTCGACCCACGCCAGTGTGTGTTTAATTTGCCGGCGTTAAATTTAATGACTCTCTGGCACTTAAAAAATATATTAAAATCTCAACTTTGTGGAAATGGCGGATGGTATTTCACGGTGAGGGTTGTAGGATGTGAACACTTTGATTCTGTCTTGAAGTTTCCATCGCGTAACTCGTATCGCTCCAGGAGGAGAAGGAGAAGAAGGTTTCAGTGGTTTCCTGTCATGGTGACTTGACCCACTAGGAAGGCGGCCAGCGTGGAGGGATCTGTGTGGACGGACGGTCCAGAAGAGAAGCACACAGCTTGTGGAAGTCGCTGGCAGCCTGTGGAGCTTCCAGCCTGTGGAGCTTCCAGCCTGTGGAGCTTCCAGCCTGTGGAGCTTCCAGCCTGTAGAGCTTCCAGCCTGTAGAGCTTCCAGCCTGTAGAGCTTCCAGCCTGTAGAGCTTCCAGCCTGTGGAGCTTCCAGCCTGTGGAGCTTCCAGCCGCCGTTTCTCAACATTGTGCTGAAACCCTGAGCCGCTGCAACGCGACTGCCTTTCCTTCCAAGTAGGTCAGCTCACGCCGAGTCATCCCGCTCATTGCCGTTTTTTGCATTTGACATCTAGGTGCGCTGTAATTATGTTGGTTTTTTTTGTGGCATATCGGCTGTCTTTGTCTTTTGGCTGGATTGCCGTGGTACAGGCGGTTGCCACATCTGTCGAGCAGAGGAAGGGCAGCAGATTTAGCTGAGTCAGAGTGATTGGAATCAGAGGGCGTCGGGCCTGGAGGGAAATCTTCACCATATGGTGAAACTGGAGCGCTGCACCAGCGCTGCAAGCCTGGATCCAGTCAGTTCACTTCCTGAGTGTCACTGTAATACTACTCTATATGGCGTTCTTGTTGTAGCGCCGTGGTTTCAATTAGGGCACAGTTCAGGAAATACATGCGTTTGAACGTATTCCTCCTGACTTGAATTACCGCGGCATGTTTTTGAGCTTTTGGGGGAAGACGGTCCAGTTTGTGGACACTTAGGACGGGGAGGGTTCTGCCATCCTGAAATGTTTTAGAACCCATTAACAGAGAAAAGGGAAAGGATCACTTTCTCCTTTTTACAAAGGAAGTAGGTTTGGTAGTTTTTACTTTCATTTTGACTTCCTAGGCCTTCCTTTGCACCACAGGAGTCATTGTAATATTATAAATTCAGTTACTTTTGAGATTGAAAGACTCTTCTGGATTGTTTGCTTTAATAATCATTCACCTCACACCCAATCTATCCAGTTGGGCTACAATTAAAGTAATTATTTATGTTCTATTTCTTCTGTAATCCATTTGTTATGGCCTGTAATATGTCTATATGGAGTGTAAAATGAGCATTAGCATTCCCTTGCACCCAAATTGGCATTTAGACAAACAGTTCTTAATTTTGCTGCAATAAAAACACCAAATATTAATATTTTAATTTATTCATTCTGTTTCAATTCATCACCTGAGCATCTGTGTTGAAACGGTGTTGATTTAAATGTCGGACGTTCCCACCGACATGTCCCTTGTTCTATGTCGAGTTGACCCCCAGAGTGACCTTCATGCTCACACTCTTCCTCCGTCGTCCTCAAGCCGAAGCCGAAGCCTTCCTTCAGCGTTCAGTCTTTTTGATCCTTTTGGCTCGTGACAGCACTTGAAGGGTTACCCGTCCCCGTGCAGGCCTCTCTCTCTCTCTCTCTCTCTCTCTCTCTCTCTCTCTCTCTCTCTCTCTCTCTCTCTCTCTCTCTCTCTCTCTCTCTCTCTGCGCCTGCAGTACCGCGTCAGGCCCAGGCGGAGGCAGCGTTCATCAGCCGTGCGGCTCCTGACCCTCCGGCCTGTTGGGATGCTGGGCTCGTAGCGCCGGGCTGTGACGACCTGCTCGTCTGGCGGGCCCGGCCTACCTGTCCTCCTTCCTCGCTCGCCCATCTACCCGCCTCCCTACGTGTGTGGTCGCCTCTTCCTGACAGCCTGTCTGTCTTCTTGTCCAACTCCATCGCCCGCTCGCCTCAGCGCTGCCTCTCTGGACGCCTTTTCCGTCCGGTAGCTTTTGATATTTCATTATTTTCTCCCCTCGTTCGTGTCGGTCTCGCTGCAGTAGCCGCCGGGCTGTCAGTCTTTCCCTGCTGTCTCGGCCCTCCTTTTGTCATTCTGGCTTCCTGGCGGAGGGGCGTCTGGATAGGTGCTGGATAACAAGGACCCCGCAGACCCACCACTCCAACACGAGAGCAGAGGCGTGGGAGGGAGGGCGAGAGAGGGAGGGTGGGCTGTGTGTTGGAAAGAGAGATAAACGGAGGGGGGGGAGAAAGGAGAGGGTGAGGGGAGAGTGTGAGAGGCAGGGAAGGAATAAACGCAAGTAGATGGACGTGCATTTGAGGGGGGGAGACGACGGAAAGGGAGGATGAAGCAGACGGATCGGGCTCCGGGAAAGCAGAACGCAGCGAGTGAAGGACGTGGTTCCACCCCGCTGCTGTTCCTTCTCCATCTCGGAATAACATGCAGACGAACCGTGAGACTGAGGAGCAGAACTGCGGCTCCACGGGGACTTAATATGCATAAAAACACACCGTCTCGCACCTTCACACACACACAGAGAGAGAGAGGCAGGCATGCAGTGTCAGACTGCTGGGTTTCTCTGCACACCTTCTGATGAGACCTGCATGTGAATTACAGGCGAGACCTGCCGAGTGTGAAGCGCCGCGGTCGGAGGTGCAGATGTGCAACTCATTTGTATAAAAGAAGAAGTCACGACGCGATGGCTGAACGCTGCGACCCCGATTCACCAGTGACTCTTCGGGGACATCGATGGGCGTCAAATAGCGCTGTGCGTTGGAGTTGTGCGTCGAGCTGGAACTATTGGAAAGCAATGCTTCGTTCTATCAAGCCACACACACACACACACACTTAATTGCAAACTATTCTCATGACTGACTGTTCTCTGGTTCCAGATCCTTCCGCGTGACATTTTAGAGGCTAAACAAGTTGTCGTCACTGCAACACAAACCGTTGGCTTCGTCAGGAATGAAAGCGATCGTTGGTTTCCAGACGCAGGCCGAGCCTGAAGTTGGTTTCACACTGGTTCCCTCAGCACAAAAAAAAAAGCCAATCATGGGATTTTGTCACGCTTGTGATGCTAACGCTTTGAGTACTTGCGGATACCCAACACCGATATCAGTACATGACAGTACGGATACAGTTAAACAGTAACTGCATTCCTTTTTTATGTGCGTCCCTCAAACGTGTTTACTTGTTAGCCTTTCCAACTTTACAAGAGGATTATCATCTGACGTTTGTTGCATCGCAGAGCACAACGTTAAAATGCTCTCGCGTTAACTCATTCCTGACCCCATCTGTGTGTGTGTGTGTGTGTGTGTGTGAGATGCAGCGGACAGACTTTTAATACACAGAAGAAGAGAAAACAGGTGGTATTCTTCATTTTAAAACATCCCACTCGCATATTTAGCTAAACTCCCTCTGCCTTTTTATCCACAGTGGAGTGATTGCTCGTAGCATAGTAGCTATCTGCTGAGCTTGTGATTCTGTGTGTGTGTGTGCGAAGGAGCTGCAGAGTGTGTGTGTGTGTGAGGGGATATATATCACCCTGTGTGTGTGAGTGTGTGTGTCTTTGATCAGCAGGGCTGAACCCACAATCCTCATTCTCCACATTGCTCCGCGGAGCGATAAGAGGAGTTGATGCTCGCCAGCTTCCACCTCCCACGCCGGCCTCCACGGTACACAAACACACGCGCTCGCAGCGTGCACGCCGGGCTTCACCCAGGAATCTGCCCTTTTTAAAGATGAATTGCGCTCACTGTCCTGTCTGCCTGCCTCTCCCTTTATCGCTCACAAAATCGAGCTGAACAGGCGAACACATGACCACGTCCGAGGGTCCTCAGCTCTCCTGCCGTCCATTCAGAAAAACGCAACCTTTTTGTCTGCCCCTCTGTCTCGGCCCATTTGTTGTCTTCCTCTCTTCTTTAGTGTGTGTCTGTGGTCGGCGGAGCCGTCGTTGCAGCTGTATCTAACCAACTTTCCGGAGGGGAATGCCCGTCCGACAGCACACAACAAAGGAATGCGACCGCACTGTCGCAGCTGATAGAGAGATCTGCAGTGTGTTAGATTGCACCGTCGCAGTAGCTGCAGTTCAGCTGCTTCCTCCGTTATCACAGTACACGCCAGACTTTGTCCTATTACAGTTGTAACGGCTCGTATCCATTGATTATTCTGGGGATGAGAAGCGGCACCGTTTCATTAGCCGGTGACATGCAGATTCCCACGTCAAGATGTGGTTTTTCTGTTTTTTTTGGGGCCATCTGCCGGGCTGGGATGCTGCCAGGTTTCACTGGTGACACTTCCTCCAAAAGTACAGCTGTCCTGTCATTCTGTTGGAGCACAACATGTGTTTCTTCCATTCAACCGGTTTTCAGGGCTGGATAGTTAGAAGTTGATTGATCAATCAGCTTGCACTTAATTTGGTAGCCGGCTATTTAAGCCTTTCTTTAAACAAAGCCAAATATCTCCTGGTTTCAGGTTCCCGAATGTGAATTCTTCCCGGTTTTCTTCGTGTTTTATGGTAAAACGCTGAATACTTTGGCTGAGTTTGACTTTTTTTTTTAATACAAAACAAGCAATTTGAATATATCAAAGTTGTAAGAGGCATTTTCACTACTTTTTCTGTCAACAGAAAATGAACTACTGAAAAACCATATAGAGTTTCTGCTTCCCTCTTTTTTATGTCATATCTTGAATCATGGTTGGTTAGCTTAGCTTAGCACAAAGACTGGAAACCTGGCTCTGTCCACACACACCTATCCTTGGATTTTTCTGACAAAAATATAGATTTTAAGACATTGAGACATTATAAAGGGCTTATTTAACTATTCGCAAAGAGAAAAATAACTATTTAATTATTCATAACTATTTTGACCAACCGATTAATCAGGAACATAACTGGCTGATTGATCTATTTAAAAATAATTATTAGTTACAGGACTCGGATTCATATTTTGTTTCCGTTCTGCAACTTCCTCTCATTGGTCACGGCAGGATATTGGTTATGAATAACTGAAAGTGACTCCTTGATACTAATTTACAGGATTCCCTGAACGGCGTCCTCGCATGATGCGTACAATGCATCTCGCTCATTCTCACAATTTCACTTCGGCAAACCCGTCCCTTCCCTTTCAGAATGAATAAATCTCTTCTCGGCATCAGAGGATCCCCCTCGTGCTCATAACCTCGGCTCGTTTTGTCGTGATCCTCGTCAGAGACCTCCCCCGACGCGTTGACGTAAAAACAGAGCTGTCTGCTGTGGAGATTCTGGCGGCGGGACAGTGTGCATCTGCTGGAGCGCCACCTCTGTGCTCCTGGTGGCGTCAGCTGGCACCGGCTGCAGAGAGATGGCAGCGGGATGGCAGGTTAGCAGGCAGACAAACAGGAAGGGGGAGGCGGGGGGGGGCACTGAATCACACTGTATCCAGGACGAGCAAGGTCACCGCGCAGGTTGATTGAGCGCTCGTAGGAGTGGGTGACCTCCTTCGCTTCCCCTCAGTGGCGACGGAGAGAGGAGGAGGAGGAGGAGGAGGAGGAGGAGGAGGAGGAGGAGGAGGAGGATGGAGTTAAGAGCTTGTGTCGCTGCGTCTGTCCCACTTTTCTCTCTCTTTCTTTCCTTCTCCACGTCCTCCATTTCCATACACTCACACATTCACACGGTGCGACAGACCGGTTAAACTCCCCCTGCTTCTATTTTCTGCGTTTCCTCGCTCGGCGTCCATGTTGCGTGTGCCTACGCGCCGCCAGATGAATGCCTTGAACCTTGACCCGGCTCGTTTATACAGCATCAAAGCAACGCCCTGTAATTCACAGCCTCTGTTAAGGTTATCTGTGACTTTCTCTTTGTCTGAGCCACCTTATTCATTCCAGTCGGCTCCTTTTTTTTTTTTTTGTGTGTGCATGTCGTGTCGTTGTACATTAACGCTGCCGTGGTTGCCGCGCGGCATTGATCACACTTAATCGGTGTGACAGACGAGCAGGTTGGCGAGTCAGCGGGCGTCCACGTCCATATGTGTCAACCGCTGAAATGTAACGGGCAGGCTCCAAACCTGGCCGGCATGTGCAAATGTGAAAAGCACAGCGGGGCACAGAGGTGAGGATTTAAAGGAATAGTTGAGCAGTTTTTAGACGGAAGCAGATTGATACCACTGTCACGTTTTGTACACTAAATATGAAGCTACCGCCAGTTAGCTTAGCGACGGTGTGCTCGTGGGAGAAGTTTGCCTTTCTGCTAGAAATGTTTCCATGAGGCTATTTGGGTTTTGACTTAAAGAACTTCTTACGTGTGAGTTCAAGTTTGGTAACCAGTGTCGCACGGAGGTTGAATTAGCAACCTAGCTAGCTAGCTAGCTAACTTCCAGCAGCAAAATTAGTCAAATTAAACAGCGTAAAGCTTCACCAACACCCTCTTGTCACATTGTATGAAAGCACACTGGATGACATCTTTGTTCTGCTCATTTCCTATAACCTGTGTAGCATTAAAAGCACCGTGGAAATAGTAAGCTAGCAAGCTAGCTAGCCAAGCGCTCGGGAAGTCACTTTGCCCGGCTAAGAAATAGTCCATAAAAACCACAACTTAGCATTTTATCTGTTTGTCTGTTTGTTGCATACAAAAGCTATAGTTAAAAAATGCTAAGTTGTGGTATTTCTTATCTGGGTAAAGTGACTTCCCGGACTCCCTTTGCCTGGCCTTATTGTGACGAGGTTATTTGCCCTTCCACCCCTTCGCTCCTGTTGCCGGCGTCTGTCTCTCGTCTCACAAACCTCCCTCTCCTCGGCCTCCCTACCTTCGGGCCTCTGAACAAGCCTTCAGACTCCCACGCTCGACACTCCCAGTTGGCGTCCGTCGCTCGCTCCGCTTGTTTTTATCTTTCCTCGCGCGCAACCTTGCATCGTCGGCTGGATTTGATTTGAGCGTTCCTCACTCCCTCTCCCCCCCCCGCCCGCCCGCCCGCCTCCCCGGGCCTGGTCTTCAGGGTCACGACAGGGATGCGTGCTTTGTCTGGAATCCAGCCTTCCGGATGTTTCTAACAGGTGCCCTCAGACACCCTTGTATCTATGTCGGCTGAGAAATGCGGCCTGCATGATGTGGGCGTGCGTTTGTGTGCGTGTTGGCTCCTGCATCCTCTGGGGGGGGTCGTCAGGGCCGCTCACTGTAAACAGATCTTCGTGGGCATCAGCAGATCCTCTGGCTGCAGCACACGCTCTATACCATTCTAACATTTTCCCTGTCACACACACTCACACACAGGAAAATGAACACTCCCACTTGTATATTCCTGCGTAACGCTTATCTGTTGACCAGGGTTTAGTCTCTCTCTCTCTCTCTCTCTCTCTCTCTCTCTCTCTCTCTCTTCTTCTGCCCCTCTCCCTGACGGTGGGGCCTCTTGCTTGCTTTACAGTTTCCAGGAAGCGGGTAAAACCAGTCTTGAGTTTCCCTCCCCTCCATTCCAAGCTTCCAGGTGGAGAAAATAGACTCTGCTGTCGCTCCCTCGTCCAAATCTGTCCCCCCCTACCGCGCTCAGAGTGGAAAACAAACGGCGGCGCTGCCCGACCCGACGGGCCCAGCGGGACGCGAGGAACCTGCAGACGCCAGAGGACAGACGGCACTCCAGCCGCTGTCCTTCCACCTCTCGCCAGGCGGCGGCAATGACGCGTTTGACGTGGGTGCAAATTTGCACGAAACTGGCGAAAATTTTGCGTCGGGAAGCTCCGCCCGTCGTCAGCGCCGTCCTGCCCGCCGCCGGTGAACCCTGAAGTTCCCACGTCATGTGGAATTCACACAACGAGCGTAAAGCAGAACCGGAGGTTGTTTCCATGCTGGATGGCGGAAGCGGGAACTGTTTTTTTTACACAGCTAAGCCACGCCCCCTTTCAGGCGCGAGTAACATTCGCAACGCTTTTGGTGCGAAGGTGAGCAACGTTCAGCCACTTCCTGGGAACCGCCGTCTCTTTCCTCTTCCTAGTAGCACCTGCTGCCGCCGGGTCCCGCCTCCTGCAGTTTGCTGGGATGCTGCCAGCGTCTGCAGGCACTTAAATTATACAAACTTTGGCCAGAAAGCAGACAGTTTAAGTGTCACTTTAAGACCACAAAGACGCCATTAGTTTACCTCCTGCTAAAGATTTTAGCCTGCGAGCCTCCCGTCATTGCAACAGAATGATGAGCTGTCATTACAGGCACATTTAATAGGTGCTGCTTTTTTATTTTCTCAGGGAACGTTACACACCGCTCTCTTTTATTTACTTAGTATTGGATTGGAACCTTTATTTTTTTCATCCAGGCAAAGAAAACAACAGATTCTACGAAAGTAAACTTCTCACACAACAGCTTTCTTCCATTTTGGCAGGTCTCTCAGTGAGCAGTTTTTTGGCAGGTGTGTGTGTGTGCGTGCATGTGTGTGTGTGTGCTTGTGTGCTTGCGTGTTAGTTGTTTGCCGAGTTTCAGGAAGGCTCACTTTGCCAGCGGGCCTAAAACAATAGAGCTCGGTTTTCTCAGCTTGTTGCTGCTCAGTGTCGGCCTTCCTCCGCCTGCACAGAGCGGGAGGGAAACTCCAGACTTGCCACCTCCTCCTCTTCCTCCTCCTCTTCCTCTCCCCTCTCTCTCTCTCGCTCTCTCGCTCTCTCTCTCTGATGACTCAGAGAAATGTGCTTGGCTCGGTTCCCGCGAAGCCTAAACCGATGAAAATGGAGTGAAACTCGCAGAAGATTCCTTTTCACCAGAACGTGGCTGGTTTGAGGCTTTAAGCTTTTTCAGATGCAGCCGGTTCAACACGTGCAGAAAAAGAAAAACATGGTTCAGGTCTCTGAGCTTCATACGTGTTGGTCTGCCTGCTGGAGTCGGTTGAAGGCCGAGCTGCAAACATCGCGGCTTCAAGGCTGATGAGATTTGACTGACGACGATGCTGATTTATCTGTTTTCAGTATAATGCACTTAAATTTAGCGGCTTTCTGACGCAGTGTGTGTGTCACATTTATTTATAAATACATGTAATAATGATATGTTTTATGACCGATTTGTTTAAATAGTACCTGTATTGCCTTAATGTTCATTTAGAATAATTACCAATAAATAACATAATTGGCCCCAGGATGTGTGTAATTATAAAACAATATAAATGGCTGAATAAGGACACGTTTAATTAATTAATAACGTTAAATTAAGTAATTTCAACTAAATTTCTTCTCCTGCAAAACAGTATTTCCTGATGTCAATTCAACAAATGAGTTTCCTTCATGAAACAGAAATGATTGCAGTCTAACATGAAATATTTCAGTGAACATAGAAGCACATTAACACTTAACTATTTAAATTAATTAGCAGGTTAGCTCGCTGCTATACTTTGCCTCTATTGCTCATTTACTTTCTTTGGTAAAATGTCTACATTCAGTTAAATTGTTTTCACTGTTAAATAAGCTTAAATAATATAACACTAATTATAACACTAAATTTTATTTTATTTAGTTAATTTGATACACTGAATATTTTCCTAATATAACTAATAAAATGTACCTCCTCTGTAATACTGTCAGAAGTTAAATAAAACATTTAATAAAATTGTTCCAATAAATAACATTTACGACAGTATTATATAATGTCTTTAAATATATATATATATTATTTAATATATATATATATATATATATATTATTTAATATATATATATATATATATATTTATATATATATATAATATATATATATATATTTATATATATATATATATATATATATAATATATATATATATATATATTATTTAATATATATATATATATTATTTAATATATATATATAAATATATAATATATATATATATATATATATATATATATATATATATATATATATATATAAATAACAAATAAATAATATTTAAAATAATATTAAATAATATGTGAAGCAATGATGCATTTCAATAAATGACACAGACTCCCTGTTTGCCAGCTGGATTTAAAATGATTTACAAAGTGACTCACGAACAGACTTCTTGTTCCTTCTTGTCGCTCCGTCCTTCAGGTTTTATGTGTCACTGGATGATTTTCAGCTCCGAGCGAAACTAAAATGGTCGCTCTGACATTCCTGAGCGGCCGGCCTTCCAAACTTTGTCTTTTCTTAGCGACGTGTTTTCAAGGACCTCTGCAAGTCCACCAGTGGTGTGGAGGTGTGTGTGTGTGGAGGTGTGTGTGTGTGTGTGGAGGTGTGTGTGTGTGTGTGTGTGTCATGCACTGCACATCGGACGCTGCGTAGTTGTGGTTCTCGTTTGTCTCGTGAGCTTTTGTCGTCTCTGTTTAGCCGTAAATGTGACGCCTGGACTCCCTTAATCTGCTGACCGCCACGCCCCTCTCCTCCATCGCCTCCATCGCCTCCTTCCTCTCTTCTTTTAGTTTCTTCTCTATCTTTCTCGATCTCTTAACTATTGCTTTAAAAAAAAAAAATCCAACTTGATCTTTTGTCTCTTGTAGGATCTTGCCGCCTTTGTCTCCGTTTATCTTTTAATTCGGCTGTGCTTTATCGTTCCTTTTCCTCATTATTCATCACCCACCTCTGTGTGACACACACACACACACACACACACACACACCATAACCAAAAGCCCCAGATAGTTTCTGTGAACAATCAGCTCCTTGTCACATCCCCTCCTTTCGGTGAAAATGTTCAACTTTTGTAAATTAGTAATTTGGACAAAACTCCACGAGTATAATATTAGAAGGCGCCGCACACAGATGGTTAAATGTGGCAGTAATAGCACAGCAGATTCTCTTGGCATCGCGGCACAGTGTATTGGGTTTAACGGTTGGCTGTAATGTATTTGGCTGGCTACAATAGCCGCTCTGAAGCTAGCATTGTGCAGGGGTCCCTCAGGGCCCCGCACAGTTCCTTCTCTGGAATAGCATCTGCTTTGTTCTCAGCTCTGAAGTATCATCCCTCAGATCACACATCTAACCGCTATCCTGATCCTAATAGCTCCAGCCTACGGCCCTCTGACACACACAGGCAAACACCCACAGAGACGCAGCTCAGTTGGTCACTCCCTCACAAAGCACACACACACACACACACGCACACGGTCATAATCGAACGGCCTGTTGCGGCACTGCTGATGAATCTGTTTAAGGAAATGACTCATCGCAGTGCCTGAACACCAACTTTTGAAAAAGCGTTCGCCAGGCTTGACGCACCAAATCCGGTCGCCAGTTTGATCCGTGCCTGTGATTTTGAGCTGTTTATTCACGACAACCAAACATAAATAATGTTTAGCTTGCGTTTTATCTGATCGCGAGCACATCTTAAGCGTCATCGGTTAGCGCGTCCACTTTGGATTCCTGGTATCCAAAACAACAGACCAGCGTTTGTCGGCTTGCTCATCTCAAATGAATCCATTCTCCATCTTCATGCCATTTTTTTTTTTTTTGGTTCTTCTGAATCCTTTTTCTGATCCATTGGCCCTTCGGCATTGAAGCCTTGGCTTGTGTGTCCCTCAACATCACGTTGTCCATCCTCTCCACTGGCTGAAGCGTTTTATATTTTAAAAAGCGGCCGTCGCTGATGGAAACCAAACGCCAGGAAACGGTTGCCAATTTCTTCTCAAACGGTTGCCAGTGGCGGTCTTGGCAACCCTCACAGTCGACCCCTGCGCTGTAAAGCAAAGGGCGACGGCCCTGTGGGTGCTGTTCACGTGCGTGCACGTGAGGAACCTTTATTGGTTTTACTTGGCATGCATATCTACACACCATCGCTCCACATCCGTGCTGCGCATCAGAGTGTGTCTGCACGTGTGTGTCAATACTTCCCAGTGCTCTTCTGAACGTTTGTTACACAGTAAATTAGTTTTGTGCAAACCGGTGTTGTACGTGTGCTTTGACAGTATGTTACTGGTACTTCTTGAGTGTGTGTGTGTGTGTGTGTGTGTGTGTGTGTGTGTGTGTGTGTGTGTGTGTGTGTAGGGGGGGTGACAGACGTACCAGTAGTATACTACCTTTGACAGCCAGGCGAAGTGTGCAGCGGCTCAAAGGGGTTTTATACGGTCAGCTCTGTTGCTGCTGAAACCCCTCTGAGCTCCAGAAGCAGAGCGAGAGCGCTGCAAAGTGTCATTGTGTGTGTGCGTGCAAGCGTTTTTACGCGAGTGTGTGTGTGTGTGTGTGTGTGCCTGAGACAGAAGCAGAGCGACAGTTTGTTTGAAGCCTGCCACTGAGACAAGCATCAAACGCCACCTCAACTCGTAGCCCTTCAGCCTGTAATCACACACACACACACGCACATCCCCGACACACGCACATCCCCGACACACACACTCTTCTGATCTCCTTCTTATAATAGTTTTTTTTTTTTAGACGAACAGGGGGAAACAAAATCAAACGTTGAAGCTGCTGGTGTTTTACAATCTCCTCTTCCTTCATTCCAGGAGGTCGTCTGTCTTCCCCGTCTGTCAGACACACAGGTACACACACAGGTACACACACAGGTACACACACAGGTACACACACAGGTACACACACAGGTGCACACACACACACGTTGTCTTGTTGGGTGTCACTTTGAGTGAAGGCGTTCAGTGGATTACGACTCCAGAACTTCCCGTTCAGTGACCATTTCATACTTTGTTATTTCAATAATTGCTTCACAAACGTGGCAGAATCATAGAAAAAAACAGTGGTGACGGTTTTATACTTTATTTTGTGTGTTTGCTAACGTCTATGAAGGGTGTGTCGCGAGTGAAACCGAAACTTAACGCCACAAATCTCCAATAGGAAGTTGAAGTACAGAAGCCTTTGGTTCAAACTGTCAGGGAAACTCCTCTGTGACTCACGCTCAGTCGGTGCCGGCTGGTTCTGAGTCAGGCTCGGTGCAGGTTTGGTGAAGTCCACCGCTCTCTGGTCTCGTCCTGTCTGGCTTGATGGAGCAGCTGGAGAGCGGGCGTGGTCCCTTTTGCCGTGAGATACCATCTCGGTGATGACACCGTCCTCCTTAAAGGCCAAGCTCTCCTCTTTCTTGGTAGATTCCTGCATCATGGCTCCTGTCCTCGCCACTGAGCGCTGTGCTGGAGGTCTGCACGGTCCCCTGCAGGCTTTTCCTCTAAATCTGGGTCAGGACCCAATTGAGTGTTACGGGAAAATTAAGATGTGCCTTCAAATATTCTAAGAAAATTAGTGTGTAAAACGCTTTTTTTTCTTCTTCTGCAGAAACAAAGCCTTGCTGTGCCCCTGCTATGTCAGGATGAAATGCAGTGTAACCTGTTGATGCGCTATTTTTTCATGCGAAAGGAGAGCGTTGCATCATTTGTAGGGTACAGTTCTCCAAATGATGCAACTTGTGCTGCAAATAAGAAAGCACAATCGTGGTTTTAGCTTCAGGATGGCAGTGTTGGTACATCAGTCTGAAGCCTGTTGCTTCAAACTGAAACAACTCCTCCATGACATGTTGTACAGACGTTCATGATTCTCACACAATGAATTCTAATAACTTCACATGGGGACATTTCTTCTACCGCCTCTGAAACTTGGTACGCATGAATTTGATAACATTTGAATTCCCCTGACTTCTCATTTAATGCCAATATAAGGTTAACATAACAATTTGTTTGGCTTAGCTCGAATCATTTTCTGCAACCAGTTGTGCAAAACCATGCTAATGAGCAAGCTACCTGAGTAGCCAGCAATCTGCTAGTTAGCGTGCTAAGTCTAAACATGCTTTTCCTCCGCTCTGTCTTTACAGTTTAGCCCTTTAGCAACATGTCTTTCCATTTGCCTTCAGTCTCTCCTTTGTTTTTTCTCCAGCTAACACTGTTGCTGTGTCCACTAGCGGACGGTACTAAACATTAGCAGCTAGCATATTCGCTGTGAGGACGTTAGCATGCTAGCTCCAAAGCACCGCTGTGCCTATGTACAGCCTCAAAGAGCAGCTAACGCTACTTTTCAGCTCATTTTACACAAGAAGTAGTAACATCTGGACTGTATTACATAGAAATGTACACTCGTGGCGCATACATTTCTAACCGCAGCATTAAACAGCATCACCATCATTTTCCTAGCGAGAACTCCCGCGATTATGCATTTTATTTCTTTTAAAGACCTGCAAACATAAGAAGTTTGCCCCCCCTCCCCGGCAACAAGCATCATGAGGTAAAATGTACAGACATGCCATTCATGCCCATAACTTTCTAACCTAGATTAGGATTGTAAGGCTGTGCTTACTCTGGGCCGAAGCCAATGTAAATATATGTTTGGCCACGGTCCATCGAGCGGAGTCAAATATCTGAAATAACTTATGAGTCACAGATCAATGTTGGGACTTTGATCTGCATCATAATTAACCTTTTTTTTTGCATGAAAAACTGCCGTGGGAGAAGCTTGACCTAACGTGTTTAAATGGTTAATTTAAACATGTCTGTAGAATCGGGCTTGTGTTTCTTAGACGGCTCGTAGCGAGAGGAAAGGCAGACGGTTGCCTCACAGGTTGGTGGTAGTGAAAGCTTTGTGTGTTTGAATAATTATCTAATACGTCTCAGGTAGACGGTTCCCTCCAGGGGTTTCTACTCCACCCTCATGCACAAAATATCAAAGGCAAATGTTCTGAATAATCTCCCTGCTTTTGGACCGGGAACATGACCTCAATTTTTTTTTTTTCCCAGGCAAATTAGTTCAGCTGACCTCTTGGTGAAGCCTTTCACCTCGACGCCATGCCGCGTTTGTGTTTTTGGCCATGGCCGTCTCTCTGGGAACTCTTCTACCCTTAAACCCAGCATAAAAAGAAGTGCCATTACATTCAAACGTGAGGTTAACAAAACATCTGAGAAACCTTCTGAACCATGGAGAGGGTTGAAATGCAGGCGGTCGTGGGGTCGGAGGGCCGTCACGCTGACTCCGTGAACTCTCCTCATGAACCTGTTATCACGGCGTGCACACCTGTGTGTGACTCGACCTCTGTGGCCCGCGGAGCGCGTCGTCCTGCGCATGTGGACCGCGGGTGTGAATACCGGCAGCGAGCCGAGAGAGCGCATGTCGTATCGTGAACTGTCATGAACACGATGCCGAGCCCTGAGAGTCTCCCGCTGCGCGCTCATGAAGGTAGATGTGTGTCGTTTTTACCCGAGCAACTTTCTTGTTTGTAAGTGAATTATCTCCAAATCTTTGCTCTCAATTAAAAACAATAGCTGTAAAAAAAAATTGCTCTCAAAAAAAAAAAAAATGTAAGTTTTTGGATTGAGAGCAATTTTTTTATTAGCGCGTTTTGTTCATTTTAGTTTTGAGAGCATTTTTTATTAATTATTTTTTTTTTGAGCAATTTTTTTTGGAGAGCGTTTATTTATTTTTCAATTAATTTTTTTTTAGAGCAATTTTTTTAGAGCAAATTCTAGTTTTGAGAGCATTTTTTTTATTTATTTATGTTTTTGAGCAATTTTTTTTGGAGAGCGTTTATTTATTTTTCAATTATTTTTTTTTGGAGCATTTTTTTGGAGCAAATTTGCGTTTTGAGTGCGTTTTTTTTCTTCTTTTGAGAGCGTTTTATTTTTTTAATTTTCTTTTTAAACATTTGGACATAGTTTAATTACAAACAAGAAATTTGCTCGGATAAAAAAGACCCTAACCTTCATACGCGCTCCTGTTGGAAAACAGGTGAAGTAGCTGCGTTTAGCATTGAGAACGCTAATGTAGCAGCAAACTGTTAGCGGCGTGAAGCAGGCGGAGCAACGACGGACGTCTCGCCGCTGTGTGTGTTGTCAACAGAGCTTCTCCTCGCTTTGATAACATAGCCGCTTGCAGCGCATGTTAGTGCACGTGAGCGTGCACGTGAGCGTGCACGCCCCCCCTTAGGTAAACACTGGTTAGCTGTCGGCGCTCGTCAACGTTTGGCTACGAGCCGCCGACATGTTGAGAGCCGTTAAGAAACAATCGGGACGAAAAACCCAAAATGTTTTTTATGTTTTACTTTCTATTTTTTATTTGTTTAAAAGCTCTACCTTACATTACAACACTGCTAATGATTATTATTATAATCATAATCATGATAGTATAAATATAGTAATTCTTCAGTATATTTGGCCCGATTATTTCTCTCTTTGTTTGTTTGCTTCAGTCATATTTATATTATATTTGCTTTTACTCAAGTGAATGTTAGTGTCTTTTTCTCCACATTCGTACATGTACTTTGTTTTATTGAGTTAATTTTGTTCACTTGCATGTATATACAGATCATCTTAGGACAAAACACACTCCACAAACACAAAACCAGATATTTAATGTTGGGATTGCAAATCAAATACTGCCACAAATCTTTAAAAAAAAAAGCTGACCAGCCCTTTTTAAAAAAAAATTTGGGCTAACTCGGCCACTAAAATGAATGATCTTGACCAGAATGAAGGCCTGTGTGTGACCGTGATGATGTGTCATGAGGGCTTGTTTGAGGAAGTAAGTCCTCGTACTTCTAAAATAGATTGGGTTCGCTCCTGGGGGTTTTGGCCGTGGTGATCTGGTTCTGCCCGGAGACTGGAAGGACCAGGGGGAGGACGCCGAAGAAGAGAAGCAGTTTTTATTAAGAGGCGGGCTGGCGAGAGTTGATCAGGAGTTTGAGAGAGTGTGTGTGTGTGTGTGTGTGTGTGTGTGTGTGTTTTGAATGGGGCTTTTTGTTCCAACGTGACTCACAGTGTTTAAGCCACGGTTGGTGCCTGAAGGGATAGATGGAGGGAGGGGGAATGGCACCGGAGAAAAAGAGTTGATGTGGTTAAGTCATTAGGAGACTGCATGTTTCGGTTGCTTCAGCTTCGGCCTACTTTTCTGATGAATCAATAATCCAAAATGTGTGTGTGTGTGTGTGTGTGTGAGAGAAAGAGATGCACACAGACCGGCTCCAGATCATTTAAACCTCCTCCGCAGGTCTTGTGCTAAAAGTACCTTCAGCGCGCCGTCAGTCGGACCAGATGCTGCACACGATCGCTCACTACTGCTTGTAAATTTTGTCGGCGGCATTTTATGGAGTTGACATTCATAAACCCGTTTGTCATGGTTCTGATTACTCATAAAACACAAATGAACTCTTGGTTGTTTCTTAGAAACCATTGTTTGCTTGTGTTTGTTCGGACAGATTCTGAAGACTCTTCAGGCTCTGAAGCAGCGGCGGCGTGTTTTAATGATTATTCTTGTGATTGTTTGCACGTTGTTATATTTTTTCATACCTTTCTGTGTGTGTGTGTGATTTTGGATGTTAACATGTATTTTACTTTCACACAGAACATGAATATGTGAAAAAGGAAGAACATTTTCTTCTGAACGAGGTATGACACAATCAGAAGTGTGTGAAATGAGTTCTGAAACGACAATACTTTATTACTTTACTACTTTATTACTTTATTACCTTCAAAGGCAACGCGGCACAACCACTGCTTCCATTCTTGCCTTTCAAAGTAAAAGCCCGAGTCAAAATATTTACACTCCATTGTTTAATCATTTTGTGCTACGATACTTGTAGGCAAGTTCACTTTTTCTTTCGTCATAATTTACAATCGCGCCCAAATTCAGGAAATCAGGAAATCCTATAAGAAAAAAATAATTAAAATATTAAAAATAAACCAGACTTTTACTTTTCCAGTCGTCCGACCGCTCAAAGTGCTTCAACACTCTGCGTCCTCACTCGTTCACACGCCGGTGACGGGCGCTACCATGCAGGGCGCCACCTGCCCATCAGCACTAACACACACACACACACACACACACACACCGGTGGCTACAGCAGCAGTTTGGGGTTCAGACACATGGACACAGACGAGCGGAGCCGGGGCTCGAACCACCACCAACTAGAACTGAAGTATTCTACAGACGCGTTTCTAAAGGACTCGTACGACTAAAGGTCCAAAGATGGAGTCATGTGACTCAATTAATGTGTTTCGACGAGGGCGGTGATTTAAACGGTCGGCCGCTCGTTGTCCCTCCAGCGCCGTTTGCCTCGATGTCTCAAAACCATCTGACCTGGCTGTGCTAACGGGGGCTATTTTGGGAGAGGGATGGCAAAACCGTCTGCTACTCGGTGTGTGTGTGTGTGTGTGTGTGTGTGTGTGTGTGTGTGTGTGTGTGTGTGTGTGTGTGTGTGTGTGTGTGTGTGTGTGTGTGTGTGTGTGTGTGTGTGTGTGTGTCGGGGTCAAGTGTCTGTAGGCTTTAGGGATTGCTGTTGAAATTGGAGATTTCATACTCTTGCAAAACTCAAACTCGTTGTCACCCCCTCCCCTTCATCCCCCCCCCTCCCCTCCTCCTCCTCCTCCCATCATTATTGACATCTTTGCTAATAATAAAGCCAAAAAAAGTGTGTTTTTGCTCCCTGCAGATCAACAGTCGGCTCGCTTTTTTATATTTTTTTGTGGTGATTTAATGTGCGTGCTGAATTGCACAAACCTGCGCGTGCAGTTTGTACATGTTGGATGTTTGACGCAGTCTTATTGGATCTGTTTTTTTCCGATAACGCTCGGGGCGGTTGGCGGTAGAACCTCTGGCCGGTTTGAACAGAACCGGGCCCTTTGGGGGGGGGAAAGAAGAGCCCGATCAAGTGTTTGGGCCGTGCGGCATGCCAGCGAGGGCGTGCGGCATCGCTCTCTATATTTGCGTCTGAAACATCATCTCCCTCTGTGGGACTCGACCAGCGCAGGCCAGGAAACGCGTGGCCATGAGTCATCGCGCTCGGTTGGCTTTTTTAGGGTTAACAGCTCTCAAGTTGTCTACGTCGGAGATAAGTACGAAGCGACACCAGAGCCAAGAGCGCGGCGTTTTCCTGAGACGCTCTGGAGCTCCTGACTCGCCTGCAGACTTCATGACGTAAACGTCAGAAGGATCTCATCTCGCTGCTGCATTAGCTCCTCGTGCGCTTTTACTTTCAGGCTTTTGCAGGCTTGTTGTAATCATTGTGCTCCATCCTGCACTTAAGGATGAGGACATTTTACATTTAGCACACACACACACACACACTTGAGAGTGAGTGGGCCGGTTCCTCCTATTTCTCTTAATGCGTCCCTTGTGCTGGAGGTGTGGAGCTGCCAGCATTGTTCACGAGCTACACTGGACGCGAGCAGCTGTGTTGTGTTGTCCGTCGCGGGTTATCTGCGGACGTTTCCCGCCTTTCGCGACCCACGTCGGCGCCGATCGTTAACAGCAGGTGTTTCGGGAGCGTCGGCCGCCGTGTGAGGAGCCGGTCGGCGTGAGTTCTTCTGGTTTCTCGAGGCGTGGTCGCCGGGTCGCGGACGCCGGACGGCTCCCCGCCGAGGCCGTGGCAGCAGCTCCAGGGTGTGGAGCGCGCGGCGGCGGCGGCCGGCCGGCCTCCTGGTGCCGCTGCTGCCGGTCACATGGTGCAGGGCTTTGGGGCGGGGCGCACCTCATCACATCGTTTCATGAGACCAGTGTTTCCCCCTCAGCGCGCCGGGTTTCCTGACGTTTGATAAGATTTGAGTCAAGATTAATATGAGAGAAAAATATGTACATCAGCTCTCTGTTTTTTTTATCCAAACTTGGCTTCGTGTGACATTTCCAAGCGGTTTGCAATTTGCTTTCCTCCCGAGAAGTTAATAATTTGTTTGAGGGATTTGAAGGAATGTCTTGGTTTTGGCCAATCTGGGCCTGCAGGAGCAGAACTGGCTGGAGAAACCGCTCGCCACAGATTCTTCAGACGTGAATAATCTGATACCGCCGCCCGCCGCGTTGAAGCAGCTCAAAGTCACAGTGTTTCTGTCGTTCCTCTTTTACGGAGGGGAAACGAGAGGAAAGTGTGTCGCTGGCCAACATCAGCGTGTAACATACCACAGAAACACACAATGACCCAGCGTGGTGTGTGTGTGTGTGTGTGTGTGTGTGTGTGAGTTTATGTGTGTGTGTGGGAGATATCCTCAGACAAGCAGAGCTGAACAAGGTCATTTAGATCATTTACAGGTTTCTTATCCCCGCTGAGTTCAGCAGACTGTCTCTTTGCATGAAGAATAAAAGGCCCAACGGCTTTTTATTATTTTATTTTACACAGCAGATGAGTCGATAACGCACCGAACTCTGACACCGAACTGGATAAACTACCTGGATTCTACCTCAAATGTGCGTTTGTTATGTTGTGAACCGTCTGAGCCGACGCTCTGAAGGAAAAGAGGACATGTTGTGTTGCCTTTTATTAACAAAAAGTAGAACAAAAAGGTGGAGATCTGCAGCGCTGCATGTGACTCAAGAACATACATGAATCCTACTTGTTTTCTTTTATTTATTAGGAGCAGAGGACGAGTAATAAAAACCGTTATCATGAAAACTAGACAGTATTCTGGGAGGATTTTCAGAGATATTCTGGAGATATTCTTCTTTCTCCTGTCAACCAATCGTACATCCTTCTCTCATGCTGTCCGTCCAAAAACTGTTCACATCCATCAAAGTTTTCCCCAACACGTACTCGTGTTTAAATAATGTTTGCTCCTACAATAAGTCATGTACATGTTAAAGAAGCCAAACATAATATTAATAATTCTGACATTTTTTGTGTTATGAAGTCATGAAATAAAAGTTTGGTGTAAAAAAAAAAAGGACAACGCAGCTCGTATTGTTTAGACCGGCCTCTTTATTCAACACACAATGAGTGAACACAACTCTTTACACACCTGCGTTAACTCTTAAGTCATGGGGCGGCGGCCATCTTTGCGTCCTCCTTCCCCTTCATCCTTTAGTTTCACTCCACATGAGACGCCATTACAAGCTCCTTTTTTTTTGCGCCTGATTTTCACGCCGCCGTCAGCAGACAATCGTCCCTTTTTTCATGAACCCAGTAAACTTGTGTTAGTGAACACTACTTTGATTTAAAGTGTCCTAAATGGCCTGTGGCCTGCTGCCTGGAGGGAGGGGGGGGGGGGGGGGGGCGACTCCTCTCAATGACGCGACCTTGTGATGCTGCGATATCCGGCTCTCTCTCACACACACACACACACACACACACACATTCTCAGACATTTTTGCTCAATTTGATTCCCCGCTTGGCTCCGCTCGGCTCGCCTGTTTCAAACCCGAGTCATGGAGGGAGCGTCGGGGGGGGGGGTGGGGGGATGTTCAGCAGTAAACTTTAATAACTCTCATCCCGGCTACCTTCCTCGCTGCCGGCCTCCGGTACGCAGCCTCCTCGCCCCGGTGGTGGGACCGTTTTTGTTTTATTGGCCATTTTAACACCTTCAGAAGCATTTTAACGACCTGCCTATGAAACCTAGCATGCAACATGAAGCAAAAAAATCTATGATTTTAGCTCCGCTGGGCTGAAAAAAACGGTTTGCAGAAGTTTCAGAAGGAGACGTCAGCTGCTGGGAAGCTGTGCAGCTCCCTGTGTGATGAGACGTTAAACGTACAGATGTTACCTCGTTATGACGGATAAATGACACCAACTCACACCGGGGAGACGCTGAGAAACATCAGTGAGACGAGGTACATTTACATGAATGTGGGGCGAAACAAAGAACTTCACCTTTTGAGATCCGTTCGGTCGTCTCAGGTGAGGCTTCATAGGACGCCGCAAACAAAAATAAGTATTAAAATAAGTAAATCGCGGCTCACACCGCTCGCCTCAGGCCGAGCAGCTGATTATTGACGACACGTCGCCAACATGCGCCGTTCTCTGAACCACGAGACGCGGCGTGGCGAACGGGACGGAGACCTCATGACTGCCGACGGGGCGGACGAGGGAGGCGCCGCCCCGCCCTCCATCCTCCCCTCCATCCTCCCCCCCGCCTCCTCCTCGCTCTCTGTGGGCCTCTTTTGTCCCATGAAGAGGTCACCTGATTGAAGTCATGTGCTCCTCGCTGCGAGGCGAGCACACACGGGGACAACGGGGATGTGTTCAGCGCTTTTTTTTGGGGGGGTTTTCGCGGCCCGAGGGCGGCGGACGCACGGACGCATCTGCAGCCGAGGACGGTTTGTGCTCGTTCCCAAAGGAGAGAGGCGCGTCCTCTCTCTCCGCGTTTGTCATGGCCGCACAGCGTAAGTAAGAGAGCATGTGCGGCTCTGAGTGGGCGCGTGGGGTCCGGGGTCAAAGCTTTTTTAGTATTTCAAGACCGAAGCGCCGCTCCGGGGGACTCTGGCTCCACACCCACGACTCGCTCCCTTCGACTCTGGACAGCATCTGCATTCCTGAGTTTACTGCGGAGAGACACACACACACACACACACACACACACACACACACACTATAACACTGCTGCGAAGACGGGGCGACACAACCGACGTGTTCATGTTCCTCCTTCCGGCCGTGTCGTCTGAAAGCGCTCGTGAACTCCACGCGTGGGCGCGCACGTCTTCAGGGATCATTGCGATATTCAATTTCAGGTTGGGCCTCCAAACTCGACAAAAAAGCTGGCACCTACATTACCCACAATGCACCTGCAATACCCACAATGCACCTACATTACCCACAATGCAACCGCTGACAGCCCCGATGTAGCCGAAAGCTGCCGGCCTCAAGCAGAGAGTTTTTATTTTTGTCATTTTCTCAGCAAAAGTTTCATTCTGCTGTAGCTTCGCCCCCAACACTTATAAATAGACTTTAACATGTTCAATCTATGGATTCTACTTTTTGACAAAGTGCTTCAGGCGTCATGTAGTTCATTCTGCATGACTACGGCCCTCCACTCGCTCTAAAGCTGATTAAACTGAACTACATTTGCCACTCGTGTGTGTTGGCTTTGAAAGTTCAGGAGATAAAAGAAGAAGAGGTTTATTCACGTTGATGTTGATGAAGCTCGCTGTTGTTGGCACATGATTGGCTGATGACGATGTGGTTGTGCCGCTAGCAGAGCGTCTACAATACAGTTCATTCTCCTCAGTAAATACTTCATGGTTTGCGAGGCACAAACAAACTTTATGTGAGCGAATAAAAAGCGCTCTTGATGCTCCGTCTCAAATTCATTTTTTCGAGTTGATTTCATGAGTCGGGACGCGACGCTGTGGATTAAAACCAACGTGGATGAATCATTTCAGACTGCTCACCGTGAAGGACACACAAGCTCTTACATGTGGGGAAAAAAAAGAAGAGGAATCAGAAACATTGGCAGTGAACCTGAAGCTCGTGGGTTCGATTCCCCTTTAACATCATCTTGAGCCGGGACGCGAGCGCTCCTGCGTGAAAAAAACAAACAGATTTAGAAGCACATTGCTGGCACATGTATGCACACGGCATACATACAGTCACACATGCATGTCTCCCTCAACACACACACACACACACACACACACACACACATGCTGCTAAGCCTTTAATCACAAAACATGCTCATTGTCACCCGGCATGTTTACCCACACACATCCATCCAGCTGATCCAGGAGCAGCAGCCGGACTTTGACCTCCAGCTGACCCTGACAGACTGTCGGAGGACACGCCCACTGTACTGTGTGTGTGTGTGTGTGTGTGTGTGCATGCCGGGTGCACGTTTGCTTTGTTTGCATGTTCCATGTCTCTAAATATAAGTAACGTGTTTGCAGAGCACTGGCTTCCATCTGCGAGTCTGCGTATGTGTGTGTATACGTACATGTTTAAGTCATCTGTGTGCGTGTGTGTGTGTGTTTTGGGATTAGCGGCGTGCGCGTCGGCGGCGCGGGTCGTAACTCACCCTGACTGCGGGCGGCCGTGGGTCTGGCAGGTCTCGGCTCGGCTCGGGCGCCGCCGCCGGCCGCAAGCTCCAGAGGCAGCCGAGAGGAACGCCGCTCTGGAGGCCTCCGGCGTGGAAAACAGAGCGGCGGCGCCGCGTCTCATCGTTGGCAGCCGCGTTCTCCCCGCGACAGGTTCTGAGGCGTTAGCGGCGGCCGGTTTCTGCGGCGGTTAGCCTTTTTTTTTTTTTTCAACCCTCCGTGATGAACGGCAGCCAGAGCGCGGCCGCCGCCAGGTCCGCCTCGGAGCGCGAGCGGCAGAGCGGCACCTCCTGAATCTCAGCTCGGACGCCGTCGCTGGCTCTTTAGCAGTTTCCGAGCTGCAGCGGCGATCTGACGGAGCGCTTCAAGACGGGCCAAATAAATCAGAGGAGCTTTTCTTGAACGTTTCTATCTGCGGTTCAGGTTCAACACATTGACTCCAGAATGAAAGGCTGATAGTTTAACCGATGAGAGGTGAAGAACAAGCGCCTGTTAACGCCGCCATGATGCTTTCATCTGGTCTCCTTTATGAGGTATTTAACACGTGTTTAGCATTAAAACAAAGGACACAGCGACTGTACAGCGTGTAGCTGGAGGTAGAAGACCTCATCCATTGCAAACAGACTAATAAAAGATTATCTAATCTAATCCTTTCAAGCCAATCGAGGCAAAGGCCCAAAGCTCATTACGTCACTTTCCGTCTTGATTAGTTTACCTTCATAATGAAAGTACCTGCTCTTTCAGGCCCGTGTAAGTTCTGCAGCAACAGCTGTGCCTCTTCTGTTCACGTCATGCAGTGAATAGGCTTATTGTGACCGCTCATAACTCATCTGGCTGCCGCTGCAGCCGCACATGAATCATACGGCTGTTCATTAAAAACGACTCAAATGTCTTAATCCATCATGGGGGAAGAGCCGTCGTGTTCTGGACGGAGGTTTAAAGTGTTTTTAGAGGACTTTCAGATGCAGCGTTCACCTTTTGATTCAATTCATGCTCTCTGAAGGCAAATGCATAGTTTTCATGCTCTGGTCAATTGTAAAATGTTATAATTCTCCAAAAGTTTCCACGAGATGATGCCTCATTTTCATGTTTAGGGATAACTTTTCAGAAAACTAGTCTTGATGTGAGGACCTGCAGGAGGGTTCATGGAGACATCTATTAGTTGGATGTCCTGTATTCACCTGCAGAGCCTTCAACATGTTGTTTTATCTTTTTAAAGGCCGTTTTCTCAAAATGAGTTTTTCCTCAGAGCCAGAAATCTTCACTTCAGGAGCCCAGAACCTTCCGGTTGTGTTCCTCTACACACTGAGAGCTGCGTTCATGTAATATTCATCTATTTAGTCCTGAAAACTTAAACGTTGCATCGCTGTTGACAGCTTTTTATCCAAAAGTCTCTGTGGAAACCAAAATGAAAGCGTCACGATGAACCCGGCTCTACTGCCATTTCTGTTCTGCAAATAATCTACAGGAATGTCTCACTATTATATTCAAATATTATGACATGAATCATAAATATTCAAACATAAAATGTCAGGAAACTTTTTAAAACAAAAAACGTAATGGTGTAAATGTTGTTAATGAAACTGCAGACACTTCACCTGTTAACCCCGTAGTGACGATGCTGCTGGAGGGCATGAAACACAGACGTGGACGAGGGATGAAGTAGGAGAGAGGGCGAGAGACGGGGAGAGAGAGAGAGGTTCAGGGTGCAGACGCTGACCCACTTTTTGAAATAAGGCCTCTCCGCTCTTCACCCGTCGGGTCGACGCGACGGCACGGACGCTGCGTCCTCTGACGCTGGCTGTTTAAAAAAATATACACATTTAAAAAAAACACAAACGCCTTTTCAGCGTGACGTGGATGAGGCCGCAGGCTCCGGTCAGAGGCTCTGAAAGAGAAGACGGGCCCGTGAATGGTGTGACACAGTGCTCCTCTTATTCCACTGTCAGGAATGAAACCATGTTTGCATACGGGGGAAGAAAAGTGTGCGATTGAAAGAAGCAGGCGGAGCGTTTGCGTTGCGCAGCAGCGCGAGGACTCGGGCTGCAGGCTGCAGGCTTTGGCAGAGCCTGCTGGCGTCGCGCCGCCGCTTTCGCTTGTTTGCTGGCAACCGGGACGCCTGTTTGCTTCTTTTACAGCCAAGCAGCAGCTGCAGCCACGCCAATTCTTCTAGAAGGAGAAAACCAAGATTTTTGGGGCTGTTTGGCAGGTTAAGTGGGATACTTTTTTAATTGCCAGCATTAATACATCACAGTGAAATTATATCAAAGAGACGCGTCGCAATAGTCCGTCGTAGAGCTGCAGTTAGTGCTGTTTAAAGACTCAAAAGGAGGATGAAGACACGCACAGTGTCGCTGGATGTTTCTGGAGTATTTAACCAGCCTGACTGGATAAAAACACACACACACACACACACACCTCCTGCCCTGTGAGGTGACATCATGTGGAGTTAGGTGACGGATGCTGAGAACGCTCGGTCCTAAATTAAGCTCAGTACGAGCTCGCCTCGACCTCACATGGGGCAGCGCAGGTAAACTTGTGGGAGCTAACACACACACACACACACACACACACACCTTTTGTTACAGCCTCGCTGAGAAAAGACAGAATTGTTTCCTTGTTTTCAGTTTGCTTTTCTCGTACGAGATTATCTTCTACTTGATTATAACTTTGCAGTCGTCACTTCTTTTCCCCTCACAGCAAAGTGCACGGTGTGGACTCCACCGTGCTGAGGCTTGTCATGCAAACACACACACACACACGTGCACGCACACAGACAACACGTGACAACAGCGAGAGACCCACAAAGAACAAGATCATGACAGGAATCGGTTGCACGAGCGTCGCAGTGACAAGTTGCAGAGGAGAAGGAGCAACGGCACACGTCGGGGAGTTCGGCGACGTCGACGTCTCACCGGGTCGAGAATCGGGCCGCCGGCTCTCGGGTCCATTTTGATGGAACACCTGCGAGCGTTTACGGCGAAGCGTGAGCGCGACCTTTTCCTTTTTAAAAGCAGCATTGTTCTGCTGCGTCGCTCCTCTATGTTACAGGCAACGGGTTGGAGTACTTCTTTCCATGCGCTCACTGAGGAGGAGGAGGAGGAGGAGGAAGAGGAGGAGGAACTCTGACCCCGTGGCTGTAATTCAGACACTACAATCCTTAATTCTTGGTTTTCTTTCTTTTACTTTCCAGCACTGCACATATCTCTCACAACACTGTCAAAAACAACAAGTATGGTGTGAAGAAGTGCAAACACATCATTAAACACACGTCTTCTTCTTTACTCCAGTAGTCCGACGCGTCGTGTCTAAAAGTTGCCAGTAAAGGAAACATCTAAATGCACAGAGGTGAGCGATAAAGAGTCGACCTCCAGGAACTCTGCACCGTGACCGCTCCGTTATCTGGATCTCCTGCAACACAACGCGTCGCTCTGTGCCCGAGCCGGCCGGCGGAAAAAGTCGTAACGCATTGGGGAGGGAGGCAAAACTTGACTGAGTTGCTGTTTCGGTGCTCCGCGATCTAAATAAAGTACATCGGGGCGATGCCGGGCCTCTGCTTGGGTTGGTGCTGATGGGTTGAGCCACAGATCCGCGTCCAACAATCCATTATTCATCCCCACGGCTGTGATCTTTTATTATTTCTCCAG
This sequence comes from Clinocottus analis, assembly GCF_023055335.1. Lineage (NCBI taxonomy): Eukaryota > Metazoa > Chordata > Actinopteri > Perciformes > Cottidae > Clinocottus > Clinocottus analis. Next base: position 4,573,437 of record NW_027175998.1, on the reverse strand, counting down.
CTGTGAGAAGCGGTACGCCGGTGACGTGGCCGCCGCTCTTCATGTAAATGCAAACGCAGGACGCCTCCAGAGCGCTCCGTCCTCTGGAGGTTCTGCTCGCGGACGAGGCGGACGCCGCCGGGCTGCCGGGTCGCACCACAGCAGGACAATTAGAACAACACGGGGATCATTTCGGGATGTTTGCAGCCAGAAATGAGTGAATGCGAGGCGTCTGTCCTTCGGGACAGCCATGCTTTTAAATTATTGTACAATAGATCGAGTGCATTTTTTAAAAAAAGGTTAAAAGGTTTATATAAGAGAGGAAAGAGCTCACGAGTAGCAGTAAAAACTGTGTACAAAGTCCCAATAAAAGTATAAATGGTGTTTTAGATGATGTCTCATCACGTGTATGAAGGGATAAACTACTGAACTACTACTCTCTCTGTATATATATATATATATGTATGTATATATATGTATGTATATATATATATGTATATATATATGTGTGTATATATGTGTGTATATATATATGTATGTATATATATAAATAAATATATATATATATAAATATATATATTTATGAGTTTTATATATTTATATATATTTATATATATATATTTATATATATTTATATATATATATTTATATATATTTATATATATATATTTATATATATTTATATATTTATATATATATATTTATATATATATATTTATATATATATATTTATATATATATATATATATATATTTATATATATATTTATATATATATATATATTTATATATATTTATATATATATATTTATATTTATATATATATATAAATATATATATATATATAAATATATATATATATAAATAAATACATATATATATATATATATATATATATATATATATATATAGAGCACCTAAATTAGAGATGACCTCACTGCACGCCGCCTGCCTGCATTAATAAAGTGGTTCGTTTCAGGTCTAATGTTATGAACGGCTCAAAGTGAGCGCGGCTTGAGAAGCACGACTTCAGTGGAGAGAAGATTCCTGGGATTCAGTTTCTTCGATGAAGTTTGTTCAGTTCAATTAGATTTTTTATGTCAAGCCTCTATTGAACTCGCTGGATTATTTTTCGGTGAGAAAATGCAAAAATCTGCACGACGGCAAACTCACACAAAGGTTTTGAGGAATTCAATGTGTGTTCATTGTTTCTTTATTGTATAAGAAGTGCTTCTGCAAGCTTTTTTGAAACATTTTTAATTAATAAAATCAAGTCGCTGAGGCTCTTTAACGGCTCTTTGGGGACGTGCAACTCGCTGTATTGCAGCAGGTTAATGTGGATGTGTGGGGGGGGATTTATCCTCTGACCCGCATCCTCCCATGCAGCCTTGGGGAAAGAGGGAGTGTTTATTCCACCATGCAGACGTTCCTGTACAACAAGTTGATTTATCAGCGGGACTGTAGCTGTTGCTCCGGCTCTGCTGGCGAGATAAGGCTCTCTGCTCGTGGCGTCAATGTCGGCCTCTGTCTCTTCATTTGATGTTGCCTTGAGACCTTTTTTTTTATCCTCCTCTTGCTTAATAAAGCCAGAGGGCTGTTTGACAATGGAGACGCACAGACGCAGAGGACGAGAGCTCGGACCCTGACGCTGCAGAATCCCACCAGACGAGCGCGAGAGCAAACCGGGTGGAACCGGGTTCCTTACTGAGCGTTAGAGGTGCAGGTCGGTGGATTTTCTCACCTTTGGGCAGAGCCAGGCTCTCTGTTTCCAGTCTGTATGCTAAGCTAAGCTAGCATATTAACCTGAGAGGGATCTTCTCACCTGAGCGCTGCGGCTCGGCCGCTACAAAATACACAAATGGACCCAGAAATGCTGCCGTCACACCGGCAACATCAAACATGCAGAAATAAAAAAGCTAATATTTCTTACGTTTCAGCGAACACGAGGCTATCGTTCTGAAATATTTGCAGAAGCACGGCTGCGTGAATACATAAAACTGTTGTGTATTATGCAAATGAGCAAACACCTCTTAATCTTTCTTCTGTCCAAAGTGACGATGTATTTTCACTAGAAGACATAAGAAGGTTAGCAAAGCCGTCTGTACACACACATACATGTACACACACATGCATCGGAACGAAGTCATTGTCAAAAATGGCGACATGACATCCAACACGACACACACACAACACACACTGTTCCTGCGTCTACACTGTTTACATTCCCACGTCCACGACGCCCAATAAAACCCGCCGAGCGGCCGAGTGCAGGAGCATAACAAGAAAACACCGGGTCGTAAAGGAAGGAAAATAAAACGCTGTCAACCCAAGTATATGTGAATATTTGGGATGCAGACGTAAAAGACTGTTTTTTTTTTCTTTCTTCCTTTTTCCCCCCCAAAAAAAAAAGCTTTTGGCTCTGGAGTCGAGTCAAGTTCCAACAAGACGCATGACGGAGCTCAAGGTCGACGCGAGCTCGCCTGTCTCGTTGTGGCTCCCATCACTCTGATGCGAACATAAAACAGCTCTTCTTTCAACGCTTAACCAGACACACACACACACACACAGCATGGCCACCTCAGTTGCAGAGGCTCCAGTTAGCGAAGCGCTGTGGATGCTGATGTTCCACAGACGCAGCTGCACATGTGCTCTGCAGAGCCACAATACTCGCATACAGAACTATATGAAAACACATGCACACGTCTGCACAATCGCCCTTTCTTCTTCTTCTGAAAACCAACTGGCTGGATCACGTTGTCCCATGACCCCCCCCCCCCCCCCCCCCCACTACCAAAGACATGCCACAATGGATGTTTCCCAAGAGGCTTGAATAAGTTCCATTGACAGCTTTTGATAGAAGCGGAAAACCTTTTTTTCTGTAATGGAAGGTTTTTTTTTTGGGGGGGGGAGTTGGGTTTTCCCTTATTTGAAAGAAAAAAACTAAATAATAAAATCCTCCGAGCCAAGCCTGGCACGGCGGACGGCCCTCTGGACGGGGTGGATGTTGGCTCGGGCCGGTCGATGGGACGTCGAGATCCCCACAGCGAGGAAGAGAAAAGATCAGAGCCGCCGAAAAATGTTCACTTCACCCGCTCGTTTGCTGAAAATGTTACCAAGACCAACCGGCCCCGTTAGCGCCAACGCTTTTTATACTCCACTTCGAAGAAACGCCACACTGAAGCGGGCTCGCCGTTCGCCCTCTCGGCGCACAAAGGAGCAAAATGGCGACCTTTTCCACTGGAGGTTGGAGGGCGGAGCCGCTCACCGCCGCAGGTTTGTTTGGTGACTTTTTTTGGCAGTTGAACCGCTTCTTTGGCAACTTTTCACCCACTGCCAAAACAAACACCCGCTGTTCCTCGCGCTCTTGCACACACACACACACACACACACACGCACGTATAGGCGGACCAGGCAGATCCCACTTGCTGACTCCACACAACGCCGTGACTGTAGCTGCAGCGTCGAGCAGACTTCTGCCAATCGGCCGCGCAGAGCTCATTGTTACTCAACGCCGGGACGCCGAGAGCGCCGAGCCCAGTTCACCCCCCCCCCCACCCCCACCCCCTCCCCCAACCAAATTCTGCAATGCAAAGAGAAAGTGGCGGTGAGGTCTGCCAGCGTGCACCGGTGACCCCCACACAGCCAGAAAACAACTGGAAACCCCACTTGGCCCAGTTTGTGGTTGGCAGGTGATAAGAGGAGACCAGAGGAGGAATGACTTCTCAAAAATAATGTAGGGCGAACTCAAACTGAGGCAGTGGAGCATTTCCTCAACCGTCTCTGCTCACAAAGTGTCGCACACAAGACAAACCTAATCTCATAGACAAACAGTTTGGGGGGTGAGGCCCGGCCACCGACGGAGGTCAACGCGAGCCGCCTGACGCTGCATATGAAGAGCAAACAGCGAAGTGAAGGGGAGGTCAAGGGTTAAAGTGTCTGGCTGTGCGAGTGTGTGAGTACACATCGGTGTGCACACAGCGCTGATCCCCAAGTCAAACAAGCTCATTTGGACAGAGCCACACCTTCTACACCTGTAGTCTTCTGTGACGTCTATATTTGTTTAACCTTTTCAGCCCCTGAAGTTAGCGCAGTGTCGCCTCATTATTCTGTTCTCCGGCCGCGGGGCGTGCGTCTCAGTGTCTGTCCACGGCTAATGTCGCATCCCGAATGACGTATTATTTCGGGCGGGCGGTTATCGCCGCGTCGTCGAGGACCTCTCGTGGTTGAGGTGACCCGCACTTCCTCGAAACGCCTTTTTGTTGGCGGTTTTACAGGAACACTGCCCGCCCGCTGACTCCTCACTCACGACTGTGGAGGGCGACGCCGATGCTAGCCGCTGCCGAACGCTGGCGACCTTCACTCGGTGCCCTGTTGACCCTGAACACGGACACAGGCGGACGCAGCCGCTGTGCTAACGCGCTGCTGATGCTAAGCAGGCTGTGCAGAATCGCATGTTGTCATCACTACTCAGTTAACACAAAATTCAAACCGCTTTTTATCAAATGTTGCGCACATATTCCACATCCAGTCCAACCGGGTGACGTATTAGCGAGCTAACGTTAGCTTTGTCAATTCCGTTAGCTAAGCAACAGTATTAGCGAGCTATGTTAGCTTTGTCAATTCCGTTAGCTAAGCAACAGTATTAGCGAGCTAACGTTAGCTTTGTCAATTCCGTTAGCTAAGCAACAGTATTAGCGAGCTACGTTAGCTTTGTCAATTCCATTAGCTAAGCAACAGTAATAGCGAGCTAACGTTAGGTTTGTCAATTCCGTTAGCTGAGCAACAGTACTAGCGAACTAACGTTAGGTTTGTCAATTCCGTTAGCTAAGCAATAGTATTAGCGAGCTAACATTAGCTTTGTCCATTCCGTTAGCTAAGCAACAGTACTAGCGAGCTAACATTAGCTTTGTCCATTCCGTTAGCTAAGCAACAGTACTAGCGAGCTATGTTAGCTTTGTCCATTCCGTTAGCTAGGCAACAGATACACAGTTATCAGGTTCAAATATCAAGTGACGACTCATCTCTCGTCAGTGCGTCCCCTTTTGATAAAGTTTTTCTTAAATCTCCACTCGGTAAACACTTACAAATGCCACGAGAATAAATCCACAACAGCGTCTCATTCATTTAACTAAAGGTATTACTAAGATGGGGGAAATCACCGTCACAGATATATTGATGTATTGATATATTGATATTATGCTTATTGCTCTCCTCACTATAATTTGCTCGAGTCGTTCTGAAGCGAGCGCAAGCCGATTGGCTAAAAGCAGGTCAGGAGGGTTCATTCTCCTTTTTGAAGCAGGCTGCTCCAGTTTTTCTAGCGCTCTTTGTCTGCAGTGTTTGCTCTGGATTTGAGTGGATCTGCTGGTCAGCCGTCACCCTGAAGGCCACCTCTCCACTGGTGAAGGGGAGCTCAGCTGGTCTGGGGGGGCGAGCCCCTGCAGCTGGTGAACCCTGGTGCAGGGTTACAGCGCCATCTTTTTTTTGTACTGCAGATGCAGAAATTAAATGTTTAAAAAGTCTGGAAATCTGCGTGACAGGTGTATAGGACACACACATAACGCAGACCTGTGTTTTTATACAGTCTGCTGACCACACACACACACACACACACACACTCCACCGCTGCACTCTCGTTCAAGGACATCTGCAGCTTCAGCCGCTGAGTCTCCAGCAGATAAAGAGAAGCCGCGGTGCGTGTGGGGCCTTTAGCCCTTTCGCTCGTCTTGTCATCACTCGAGACAACGTCGTCATCCTCAGGTTCGCTGTCGCGGCTCATTTACCGCCGCGAGGACGGATTCACGCGACCTGGACTGAAAATGTCTGTTTTCAAGGGAACTGTAGACGCACGGGCACGAAGCCGATTTCAGTACTTTTGAAAAGTTCCTTTTTGATTTACGCATTTTGACCGTATTGCCTAATCCGGGGGAAGAGCAGAGAGAGGCCTGCATGGACTTGCTGTAATTACAAACGCGAGCTGCTTCAGAAAGCCTCCGTATTTACACATGATAACACTTATCCTTGTAGTCTTGATTAGGAGCAGGAGCTGAGCCAGACTTCTCCAACTTTTAGCAGCTCGGCCTGCGATGCGACCGCCTCGCCCCCAGAATGACCCTCGACTATCAGGACGACCCTCACGGACACACGTGTCAGATAGCGGTTTCCATTCTTGGACGAATAAAATGGATTCCCTTCATCTTATCATCTACTGTCAGTATGCGCCTCGTGGCGCCCCGGGGTGCTCCAACTGGAAGGGATTGGTTAGCGATAGGAGGCGAAAACAACATGACTTGACCCCGGGCTCGCCCTGATCGCCGTCAGTAAAGCAAAGCGAGGCGTCAGCGTCTCGGGGCGGCGGCCGTGGAGGGAAGCACACCGTCAGTCCTGTGATACTCGTATGAGATTCCACATGCTCCGATGAGTAATTCCTCCCTCCCTGCCTCCTCCGTCGCCATGTGGTTCATGGCCCTGAGTCATCGTCCACACTTTCCCTCACTCCCTCGCCTGTCTGCTTCTGCCCCCCCCCCTCCTCCACCCACCCCCACCCACCGACGTGAGGAGGATTCTTCCTTCCTCCCTTTAGCGGAGGCCGTCCCCACCGGGGAACTCGACAGAATAACCTCCCTCCGATGACTCACTCACTCGCTCACTCGCTCACTCGCTCACTCCCCAACATGGAGCGCTCCACCCCACACCACCCGCCCTCCACCCAGCCGGGCCTGGATCCCAGTGCCTCTGCAGCCGGCTTGCGTCTCTATATATCTTGTGTGTTTGCCTGTTTCTCTGCATGTCCTTTATTTTCCTTCCCGTCTGCCCGGTTGCCATTTCCCGTATCTCTCTGTGCCGCCGCCGTCTCGTCAAGATGTCTCATTGTTTACCTGTCTTCATGCGCCCATCTGCCCGCCTGTCTCTTCAGCGGCGCTGTGCATCTTGATGCTCTGCGTCTGCCTTCAAGTCCTCAGTCTACCTGCCTCTCTCTCTCTCTCTCTCTCTCTCTCTCTCTCTCTGTCCCCTGGCACTTGATGGCAAAGTCAAAATACCGAAGGACAAGTAGCGTGGACTCCCCCGTCTGCATGTTAAACTACGAAGACTTGGGCGAAGCCCCTGATGACGGTGCGGTTCACGAGCCCGCCGGAAGGCCAACGCCGGTACCGCGAGCGCTGATCGACATCGGGCGAGCGCGTCGTGACGCTCGCGGCGAAGGTTTCCTCTTCCTCCTCCTCCTCCTCCTCCTCCACAGGCCCTGCAACTCAAGAAGCGCTTCTCCGCTCCCTGAATGTGACACGCGTGACCCCCTGCTGCATACGTCGTACGTTGACCTTTGACCCCTCCTGTCGGGCGGGGTGCAGTGCGACAGGTTGTCGCCCCGCTCACAGATACCTCTGCACCGGGAGATTTGTTGACCATTGCAAGAGCAATAAGGATTTTTAGGGGCATTATGACTGGGTTAATAAAACACAGCTGCCCCTAAAAGTCCCTCACTTTTCTTGCTGCCTTTTCTCTCTCTCTCTCTCTCTCTCTCTCTCTCTTTCTCTCCCTCCCTCCCTCTCCGAGCTTAATCTCTCTCTCTGTCTCATTCCAAACTTTTGAGATCAAACTACAACATTTGCTGGCTCCTCCAGCGTGATGCGGTGCATTGCTTTGGTATCTGTTCCCTCAGAAGAAACACAACAACTTTAGAGCAACATTAAGGGAGGCGACGGGGGGGGGGGCACGCTTTCTTAGTATTTATGAATTGTATATTTATTATGGCCGAGTTTTATTGGGCTTTGCAGCGGCGTTTCTTCTGAAAAGGGGGTTGAATGAGTTCAGAGCAGGGTTTCCAAGAAGGAGAGCTCTCGCATGTTCGCCGGGAGTTCAGCTTCCAGGGAAAAGGGTGAAGGCAGTGTGGAGCTGCTCCCTCCTCCTATAGGATGCTCACAATAACATATGAGAGCCGAGCGAACCCGCTGACCGGCAGGGAAGAAAACTTCTATTTAAAGTAAGCTTACAACCCTGCAAACAAATGGCGAGAGCAGAGAATATGAGACAGCCGTGGTGGAAAAAAAAAAAAGAAAAAGATGTAAGCAAGGCTGCGCAGCAAGTGGCGAGATGAGCCCGATCGGGCCTTTTTAAACAATATGAAATGCCACTGAGAGGGAGAGAGAGAGGCTTGGCAGGCGGGAGCGGCCCACACTGTTTAATATCACGAGTTTAATCAGCGCTCTTGGTGACTCTCCCAGAGCTCACCCGCAGCCACGCTGCTTATTCAAAGCAGGCTCGCTGCACCAGGCCTCCCTTACTAGGCCCTGGGCGCTCGTGTGGCGCTGGCTCGTCCTCTCCGGCAGCATATATGGAGCGCTTCTGGCTTTAGCTGCTTTCTGCCGGAGGGGAAACGAGCGACGGCGTCGTCGAGCTCGTCTCTGTTCTCTGGATTTCTTTTGTGCCGTCTGATAACTGGGATTAATGTTTCCTCCGTGCGTATTGTTAATTAGCAGTGAGGATATCGCCGACAATCGCAAAAAAAAAGAAGAAAAAAGTTGAGTTAGAGCTTGAGGAGTTGGACAAAGTCCCGGGCCGCAAATAACGTCCGATCAAGCACTTGAGTTTTGAATAAATAAAACGGACGTGAATGATTAACGTGAGCGCTTCGCCCCCCACCGCGAGGCCCACAGGGAGCGCGTGTGACATCACAGGACGGGCGTTAGGCGCCGTTTAATAATCTCTGAGGTCTCGTGGGTTTTTTTTTGTTTCTTGTTAAGTTTTTTTATTTTTGTTTAATAAAAATCCCATGCGTCAGCGAATGTCTTGCCTATGTGTCACTTGCAGCACGGAGATGCCACCCCGGCCCTGCGCTCTATTAATTACATAAAGCATCTCGTGTCAGGATGCTAAATTCATTAGCGGGGCATCTCCGGCATGCTAGGGTCAGGACGGATATAGAACCGGGCCTCCGAAACAGCTTCTTCCCCACTTGACACTCTTGTTCAACATAATGGAGTTTGGCACTTTGGGTTTTTTTAAAAATCCCCTTCAGTGTGTTTATGTCGAGTTTGTGGAACTTTAACAGAAATAGTTCAACTCTCGAAATGACCTGTCGAAAAGTCAAGGAGAGTTGGAGCAGTTTGCTTGTAACGCAGCCAATCTGAAGGTTTATTCATTGGTGCTCCTTGAAGAGAGAGACACATTCAACGGAGTCGACTTTTTACTTTGAATTCCGCTTTTCTCATTTCTCTAATCTATTTTTGACTGGGCTAAAATAATAGGATTTGATTAAAACATATATTAATCAAACACTGCACCGCAGAATGAGGTCAAGCTTCTTCTTTTTTTTCGTGCATGTGAAAGTTGTTCATCATCGTAACAAGAAACGCCCTCTGCTCCGCTGCTCTGACTCGCTTCAGAAGCACGCTTCTCTTGCACGAGGCTGCAAAGTTCAAGTTTGACAAATCCAAAAGATTTTCACCGACTACCAACACATTCGCAGTTTGACCCTCTGAGCTACAGATAGCATATTTGAAATATATATATATATTTCCTCTGGTTGGGAGCCTGCAGTCGATCTTATGAATTTAAATCATTTTGTGTAACAGTTGTACGACATGACTGGCGGCCCACGTTGGGCTTTGTGTGAGTGACTCTGTGATGACCTTGTGCGTCGCCATAACATCCCCCCACAAAGAAATATATTAGATCCTATTACACATCAGCGGTGTGTTTACTGAATTTATCGAGCTTCCTAGCGAGACTTTATCTCCTGTTCTGCAATAAAGAAAAGTATTCATCCTCTCTGAAAGCCCATCTGGTCCCCATTGCTCCTCTGCAGGCAGCAGAGGTGGAGACGGGATCAGCTGTAACTTGGTGGTCACATGAGCCAGAAACTGGGACTTTGTAGGCCAGTTGAACGAATGTAGGACTCACCTTGCCCGCAAAGACCCAGCCTCTGACCCACACCATCATCACCACCATCATCATCATCACATCAGTCCCACCGCCGGGGACTCGAGCTACAGGAGGTTCACTACTGGATGAGTGTCTTTCTACATCCAGACGAGGTGACGAAGGATTGCAAAATAAAGGAGGAAAAGAGTTAAAAACCTGGATCCGGCAGATACGTACCCATTGAACCCGCTGGAGGAGGTGATGCTGAGCCCGGGTGCTGTGGAGCCCGTATACCTGCGGGGCCGCGCAGGTGTCGGCATCCCCCGCAAGCCACGCGGGGACTTCGGGTGAAAAAGCGTCGGCTGTCTGTCTGTCGGCCTCTCTCTCTCTCTCTCTCTCTCTCTCTCTCTCTCTCTCTCTCTCTCTCTCTCTCTCTCTCTCTCTCTCTCTCTCGCTCTCTCTTTGTCGGCCGACTGGTTGCTCGGAAGAGATCGCGAGCGAAGTTGGAACTTGGAGGGTCCATCCACCGGCAGCTCCGGCTCCACCGCCGCCTCGGTCATATCTGGTCGCTCGGTGTGGCACGCATCCCAGATGGAGCAAGATTATCCTTTTGGGGGGTTAGGGAGGAGGGGATGGGGTGTAGGGGGAGGGGGGGTCGGACAGTCCCCTCCGGTCCTATATCTTTACCCCTCCGAGAGAGGGGAGGGGGAGGGGGGGGGGCGCAACATGCAGACGCAACAGTGTCGCGCCTTGTGCCAGCCCCCCTTCTTCCTCCTCCCTCTCCCTTTAAAAAAAAAAAAAAACGCTTCTACGTTTCCCACCTAGAGATCCTCGTGCGCACCCAGCACCCAACCAGTTCACCCAGTATCCATTCTGGAAAAGCGACAGCCGGAGAGAGAGAGGGAGAGAAAGGAGTCCGCTGGCCGCGCTGCGCAGCCTCGATACCCCGAGCAGGATGTTCCCAAACAGCTGGAAGCAGCAGATATATGGTGCTGCGCCCTCGTGGTGGGCCCTCCCCAAAAATGGACCGGCGCTAAGTGGTAACCTGGTTATTTTCAGCGCGTCACTGGCTCGTCTCCAATGTGAGGTTCCCGTCCTGGAGCGCAGCGGCGCGGCCCCCGAGTCCGTGTCTGACAACCCTCCTGTCAGAAGACTTCAAAAAAAATAAAAATAAATTACGGCCAAATAGCGCTGCACTGAGTAACGTCCGAGCGCGCGGCGCGTGTGTGTTTGCCTGTAAGTGCACACATTCCTGCGGTGTGTCCGCTCGACCCCCGTCCCGTCCCGTCCCGCACGCGCCTCTGCGGGCCCCGGCCCCGCAGCGGCTCCGTCTGCGGCGCTCTGGAAGGTGTTCCCCTCTTTTTTTTTGTTGATCGATGCCGTCCGGGCGGCTCCACACGTCCAGGTTCATCACACCTCTCGTTACCTCCCTGAAGCCGGCAACATGTTGGCGCGCGGCGACCCCTGGCGGCCGCGGCGCGCCACGACGCGCGTCACCACACCGTGAAGCACAACCTTTTATTACTGTATTGTTTTAATCTGGATGGCTTGAGGGTGGTCACGTGCAGCGCTCGGCACATCAGGGGGGTAGTTATTGTTTTTCCGTCATTAAATATAATCAGCAGCTGCATCCCAGGTTCTAAGGTTTGTGGATCATATTATTACATTATCATGTCTCTCTATTCGAATATGAGAAATTTCATGCCAACTGCAATAAGACGTCATGAATGACCTCTGGCCAGATCCTCCTTGAATGTCATCATTAATAACCTTAGCACATTTCATTTCATTTAGCACCGCTGTAGTCGTTTAGTTGTGTATATACACTGTAGTTACTTTGCATTTTCTTTAAGTTTCTTGAGTGTAATGTGATCTGATAATTAATTATATATTATAATTATATATATATATATATATATATATATATATATATATATATATATATATATATATATATATATATATTATTTTCCATACTTAATATGTGTATGTTTAGTCAGTAACTTGCTTGTTTCTTTCTACAAACAAATCCCCCTCCTGGGGATGAATGAAGTATCCATCCGTCCATCCATCCATCCATCCGTCCATCCATCCATCCATCCATCCATCTATCTATTCTTACTTTCATTGTCATACTTCATGTCCTTCACTATATTGTTTTCTATTGTATTTTGTTCTATTCTCGGGGTCGCGCTCTACTTTTCGTGCCCGTGGTGACGCTCTCCAGTCAGCTGCCGTAATGCCGGAAACTGAGCGGTTCTATTTTCAAAATAAAATAAATGTCTCGCCGCTTTCCGCTAAAAGATGTGCTGCGTGTCTAAATAACTGACTGGACTTGTGACGTGGTGTATTTCCTCGTCACGGTCCTTCTCTCGCGCACATTTCCTTTAACTTTGGGACTTTCTGAAACTAAGAAGTCTCGTAATTATCTCCGAACCGATTTATTTGTTCAAGCTTTTGACCGGAAGCGATGTGTTCGACTGACAGCTAGCTTGACGCCGAATAGCAACGTCCGACTTTCCAACAGTCGGGAATAAACCCGGCTTCTTCCAAAACGACGCACCCCGCCGCGCCCGCAACGGCAGGACGGATGTCCACGACTATCTTCCTCATCTTCATCACCTCACTATCGTCTGACACCCCGGGGTGAGTCTTGAGTCCGTCAATGGTTGCATCGCGGTTTTGTGTCCAACATGAAGCCCGCGGGCCTCCTCGTCTCCCTTCAACTCAACTGAGTTCACTGATCCCGCGAGACCGACACGTGACATCACGAGATCAGCGAGTTTATTGATACTGGAGTGACGTCAGCATGTGTCGAATGGAGAGCCTGAGGCTGTTGCATCTGGGACGGATGGAAGGAAAGAGAGAGAGAGGGAGAGAGAGAGAGAGGGGGGAGGTGGGAGGGAGAGAGAGAGAGAGGGGGAGGTGGGAGGGAGAGAGGGGGGGGGGGGGGGAGAGGAGGGAGAGAGAGAGGGGGGGAGGGAGGGGGAAGGGGGGGGGAGGGAGAGAGAGAGGGAGTGAGAGGGGGAGAGAGGGGGGGGGGGGAGAGGGAGGGACAGAGAGGGGGGGAGGGGGGAGAGAGGGGGGAGGAGGGAGAGAGAGGGAGTGAGAGGGGGAGAGGGAGAGAGAGGGGGAGAGAGAAAGAGAAGGAGAGGGAGAGAGAGGGAGAGAGAGGGGGGAAGAGGGCGGGACAGAGAGGGGGTGAGGGGGGAGAGAGAGAGGGAGTGAGAGGGGGAGAGCGAAAGAGAGAGGGAGAAGGAGAGGGAGAGAGAGGGAGAGAGAGAGGGAGTGAGAGGGGGAGAGAAGGAGAGGGAGAGGGGGGGGGAAGAGGGAGGGACAGAGAGAGGGGGAGGGGGGGAGAGAGGGGGGGGAGGGAGGGACAGAGAGAGGGGGAGGGAGGGACAGAGAGAGGGGGAGGGGGGAGAGATGGAGAGAGGGGGGAGGAGGGAGAGAGAGAGAGGGAGTGAGAGGGGGAGAGGGAGGGAGGAGGGAGAGAGAGAGAGAGAAGGAGAGGGAGAGAGAGGGGGGGAAGAGGGCGGGACAGAGATGGGGGGAGGGGGGAGAGAGAGAGGGAGTGAGAGGGGGAGAGCGAAAGAGAGAGGGAGAAGGAGAGGGAGAGAGAGAGGGAGTGAGAGGGGGAGAGAAGGAGAGGGAGAGAGGGGGGGGGAAGAGGGAGGGACAGAGAGAGGGGGAGGGGGGGAGAGAGGGAGAGAGGGGGGAGGAGGGAGAGAGGGAGTGAGAGGGGGAGAGGGAGAGAGAGGGGGAGAGGGAGGGAGGAGGGAGAGAGAGAGAGAAGGAGAGGGAGAGAGAGGGGGGGAAGAGGGCGGGGCAGAGATGGGGGAGGGAGGAGAGAGAGAGGGAGTGAGAGGGGGAGAGCGAAAGAGAGAGGGAGAGAGAGAGAGAGAGGGAGTGAGAGGGAGAGAGGGGGGGTAAGGGAGGGAGGGAGGGAGAGAGAGGGAGGGAGGGACGGACAGACATACGGACAGACAGAGTAAAGGCCTTTGTGTTGAAGGCAGAAATACACTGAAAGTTATTGCATGTGGTGCAAAAGCAGGTACATAAATCCATAGTACATGACTATAAAATAACAAGCAACAAGTCCAGCATTGAACTTTTATTTTGTAGTCAAAGTATCGTCAGCAGGAATGAGTGAAGGCCTCCAGAGTAGCAGCTTTCAGTGAAACACTGTTGTGCTGCTTTTGGTGCCAGTGCCGGACGCGGACCGTCTTTGTGGCGGAACAAATAAAACTGGGCACCGGCTCGCAGAACGTGTTCTAGCACAGAGGACGCCTGTGTGGCCCGGCGGCGTGTTTTCTCAAATTAAGCCCCGCCTCCCTCCCGCGCGTTTACTCCACCACAAAGCTGTGTTTCTCCCAAACTTTCTTTTTCTGGAGAAAATAAAAAAAATGGGTTGGGAGGGGAAACGGCCTCCTGGACTCGGGACGCTTCTTTTTGTCCTATTTATTATTTTTTTAAATGTCCTAAAGTACTGTACTCATGGTTGCACTCCATCAAATGGCGACTGCAAAGCGACTCGATGCACAGAGGAAGGTTTAGTGGTCGGTTTGTCGGCGTGTAAGTGTTAGAGAAGCCGTCAGTCTGCCCTCACACACTCTCTCTCTCTCTCTCTGTGCAGTGCAGCGGCGCCTGGCCGCCCTCTCCATGGTCTCTCCCACCATAAAAGCGTTGGTGGACGCCGCCTGGGTGGTGTGGGGCATCGCGGCGTCCGTCTATGACTACATCTACACCAACGCCATGGAGGCGCGCATCCTCGCCCTGGAGGACGTCATCACCGCGCACCAGTGTGCCATCGGACTGCTGTCTGCCGGCGTGCTGGTGCTCTTCACCTACATCCTCTTCAAGAAGATCTGAGGACGCGGCGAAGGCAGCACGCCGGCCGCGCTGGCGAGGCGGGACCAAGTTGCTAATGGATCAGCAAACCCTAATAACATGAAACTGGTAGAACGAGATATTTCCCCCGTTTGCTAAAGGGCTCGTTGTCAGAACAAATTCGGCCTTTAAAGCACTTTTATGTATTTTAAGGCTCTCGTTTTTTTTTTTTGGTCGTTTTCATGTTCGCACTAATTTCCTCAAGGCCCCCGAGACGAGCATCCTGAGTGTAGAGGAACGTTTTATTATCTCTAAGGTCATTTTAATAAATGTATTCATCAGTTTTATTCCCGTAAACCTCAGGACGTCTGGCTCAAACGACTAAAGATTACTGTGACCTTAAATAAAACGTGTTTTTAGCCATGACTGAATAATTAATACGCTAATTTTGTCAATTTCCCACAAATGTCTCTCGTGATAAGATGAGGACATTTCTGACATACGGATGTGAACTTGTATCCTCTTTATATAACGCTTTTTAAATAAACCTTTATACCTCGTGGTTAATAAATGTCTGTAGAGGCAACTGCTGGCTTAAAGTGTCCTTAAAAAATGATTGTAAATGTATATATTTGCATAATATATATTTAAAAACAATTGAAACATTTCAAAGATGCTGCTTGATATTTATGGATGTTTTTATTTAAACTGTATAATTCTTGATGCTGTTGCCAACAAGTGGATCGATTTTGTGAAATGAAATTTCTTGACAGATGTTTTTGTGGTTGCACATGTTTTTGTTGTTGCAGTATCTTAATTTAACGGCACGAAGCTGCTCAGAGAAACTGTTCAAACAAGTGTCGTCTCGTTGAGCGCCAGCGTCCAGACTGAAGCCATCTGTGTGCTCATGTCACCGTCTCACACACAGAAACATTCAGAGTGACAGACTGCTTTTAATATCGCCAAAAGAGCGCCAAACACGTGTCAAATAAACGTAGAATTCAATAAAAACTGGACGTCCTTCCCGGCCCTACACGCGTGGCCAACATCCGTCTGGTGTCGGCTGCTCCAGAGGAACGGAAACTCGTGAGTTGCGAAACATCAGAGAAGAACATTTCACCCCTCAAACTCTTTGGGTTGTTTTCTTCTAAATAGACTGCAAACTCCAGAAACTGCAACACTTGCATCTCCAGTTAGAAGCATAAAGAAATCATGGATGAGCCCAGATGTTGACGGCTGGCTGCTGCTCGGACCCCTCATGGCGGTGATGTGTGTGTGGGGGGGGGGGGGCTCATAAGTGCCCGGTCTGCATCAGCGTGTACTTGGAGGTGAAGCTCTCCACGCTCGGCCCCTCCAGGAACTTCATGGCTCTCCAGTGGATCTTGCTGCAGTTCTCCGGCTGCCCGAAGGGTCCCAGCTCCTCCTGGATGTACCGCAGCCACAGGTCTGTCGGGATGGGGGGCATTTTAGGATAATGAGAAGAAAAAAAAGGCATTCCTCGACACTTCATTAACAGGATATTGTGAATAAATCTTTTCAACTAAAGCTACTTTTTTCCTTTGACTCGTTTCTTTTTGGGCGGCGCGTCCTTCAAATCAGAGGATCGGCGGTTCGATCCCCGGCCCCGGATGTGTCCTGGAGCGAGACACTTAACCCTAAAATGTCTCCCGTCGCTGCCACTACTCTGTATAGAAGTTAGATCGTCCTGATGCGGCCGCCCCGTCATCGCTGTGTGAATGTTTCCTCTGGAAAGCGTCTTTGAGTCTTGATCAAAATGAAACCACGTTATTATTAAAAAGGCGTTTAAACTTCTCACCGTCGTCCGAGGTACCGAACTCCTGCAGCGCTCTCTCGTAGTAGTCTCTCAGCCCGTTCATCCGAGGCGTCTCCTGGAAGAACAGAAGTGTTATCGCAGCTCGGGGTCGTCTTATCGCTCATCCAAACAATATCACAGTCCGCCATCTGGCCCCGCCAGCGCCTTCTCCTTCCTTATTTTCAGAAGAATTTAACGTCTTCTGTGTTCAGGAAGGGTTCAAACCAGAGTCAATATTATCTGTTCTCCACACGCAGGAGGTCTGTACGTACTTGTTCCTTCTCGATCTCAATCATTCTGGTGAAAAAGCTCCTGGACAACGGACGGTTCTCTTGTAAACTACAGAAAAAGAAGAAGCAGAAGTTATTCCTCTGGTCGGCTCCGTCGCATCACATTTCTCAGGATTATTTTAATGCAGACTCACGCCGCCGTCCTCATTTGAATAAAGGACACCGTGAGCAAAGGGATGGAGCGTTCACCTCGTGAAGGTCTTCCTCGCTTTCTTGTAGCCGCCGGTGGAGTACGACCAATCCAGGTAGCTCTCTTTAATCGCCATGGAAACTGCTGCGACTGGAGACAGCAGACCTCTCTGTGAACCGACGGGGGAGGAGGAGGAGGAGGAGGAGGAGGAAGAAGAGGACAAACAGTCTCATTTCAGATGCCAAAAACAAGCAGTTCATCTAGCGTTCCCCCTGCAGGCGTCATGGCGCTCAGGCGGCGGCGGCGGCCCACCTGGAAGACGGCGTCCGTCTGCTCGGGGTTCTGGCCGGCGGCGCTCCACTGGACCTGCAGCCGCCAGAGAGGGAGGCTCTCCTGTGGAGGCAGAAGGACGGCGGGGCGTTAAGTCTGCAGGACGGTTCAGGAAGTCCCAACCCGCTCACACGGGGGTGGTTTTAAAAAAACATTTTAAAACCATCAAATTATGAGATTTGTAAATTATGGGGAGGTGGAAAATAAAAGAAATGTTTAAATTAACGCTAGCGTCGATGGGTTTCATCAAAATGCAGTTTCACAGTTATTACTTGTTGTCTTAGAGCGAACAGACAGTGTGACCAAGGACCCTAAACCAGATCTACATGACTCTAAACCAGATCTACACGACTCTAAACCAGATCTACACGACTCTAAACCAGATCTACACGACTCTAAACCAGATCTACACGACTCTAAACCAGATCTACACGACTCTAAACCAGATCTACACGACTCTAAACCAGATCTACATGACTCTAAACCAGATCTACACGACTCTAAACCAGATCTACACGACTCTAAACCAGATCTACACGACTCTAAACCAGATCTACATGACTCTAAACCAGATCTACATGACTCTAAACCAGATCCACACGACTCTAAACCACATCCACACGACTCTAAACCACATCCACACGACTCTAAACCACATCCACACGACTCTAAACCAGATCTACACGACTCTAAACCAGATCCACACGACTCTAAACCACATCTACACGACCCTAAACCAGATCCACACGACCCTAAACCAGATCCACACGACTCTAAACCAGATCTACACGACTCTAAACCAGATCTACACGACTCTAAACCAGTACTACATGACTCTAAAACAGTACTACATGACTCTAAACCAGATCTATATGACCTTAATCCAGATCTACATGACCTTAATCCAGATCTACATGACTTTAAACCACATCTACATGACTTTAAACCACATCTACATGACTCTAAACCACATCTACGTGACTCTAAACCAGATCTACATGAATTTAAACCAGATCTACATGAATTTAAACCAGATCTATATGACCAAATGTTTAGTAAAATGTGTGTAAACAGTGAAAAGTGATAAAATGTAGTATTTAAACTAACAATGAGGATTCAAAGCATACAGTAAACCTTAAATGAGAGACAATAGTTTGATTAAAAGACTAAACATATAGATCGAGAGTATGCCTGCTTTTATTTTGAGGCTCTTTCTTATGAAGCAGATTCATTATTTCAAACTCAAATGAAACGATATGAACAAAAGACAGAACTTCTAGGATGTTTTTTTTAAGGACTTTTCCAGGATTTCCATGAGCGTGTGAACGTTTCTGACGCGGCCGCGCTACAGAACCCGTCTGCGCCCCGCCGGGGCGTCTGGGAGGCGAGTGACCGCCGCTCTGGTCAAAGGACGTCTGATTTCAAAGTTTGAACGTTTGAACGTCTGAAAGTTTGTGAGCGCCGAACATCCGGCTGGACCCAGAGAAGCTGCACCGCCTTCATTAATCAAATTGAATCATTAAACATTGAATTGTTTGACGCCGTAGCCCCGAGGGCTTCACGCGATTGCCCGACTCTTTGAGAGGACGCTCGCCTTGAGACAAAAAAAAATGTACCCGTCATGTTAAACTAAGATATCATGTTGATTCTGACCTCAAATGATGAATAATTACACAAACTATCCATCTGTGGGCTTCATCTTGTTCATATTACATGAATAGTTTGTCATATTCATGTAATGTGATGTAACTCTGTTACGTTGCTCATTCTGGTCACATGACATCTGTTGCTTCTGTCCATCCTGATAGAGGATCCTCCTCTGTTGCTCCATGAAGGTTGAAGGTTCCTGTGAAAGGGTTTTTACTCTCTTTATTTGGGGAGATGTTCTTCATCCGATGTGAGGTCCTGGGACACGATGTCATGAGTACAGATTGTAAAGCCCTCCGAGGCAAATCTTGTATTTGTGATTTTGGGCTACACAAAATAAACTGAATCTCGTAAAGTCGCTTTAAGTGCTGGAAGCACCGAGGACGGGGAGGAGGCCGCTTGTGGAACTTTCATAAAATGAAGTGGAGACTAATTGGGCCACTGAGATGACCCACTTATGCTGCAGAGCTGTGGCTTTGTGTCCAAGGAGAGCAGCGTGTGTGTGTGTGTGTGTGTGTGTACCTTGGGCTCGACGTGTGCGAGCGCCTCCTGGAACAGCCGGTCCACGTCTCCGCTCCCCAGCTCCATCAGCGTGCGCAGGCTCAGACTCCACATCGCCGCCGATTGGCTGTAGCGCCGCGACGCCGCCGCCGCGACGCCGGCCGCTCCCTCGGCGTCTCCGGTGGAGAGCAGGATCTGCAACTTGGTTTGGAGAATCAAGAGAGAGGATGTTAGAGTCAAGAACTGATTTCCTCCTGTTTCCATCTCCCTTTTTTGGAGCTTTTGCCTCTGCAGAAAATACACAATTAATGAGACGATGAACAATTGAGATCAACAAGAACATTTATTCTGGCATTGCAAAAAAAATTGTTTTAAAAAGTTGACACGTTTCAAAACCAAGATGGCCGCACGGTGTCAGACTCACCCAGTTCTTGTAGTAATCCTCCTTCAGCAGGGAGGAGTCGTGGGCGCGCTGCAGCACTCCCAGCAGCCTCTGCTGCCTCTGTGTGACACACACACACACACACGTAAACATCCACCTCCAGGAACACTGACGCTCGTGACATTTGTTCCAGACGACACTCGCTTACCTTTTCCTTCAGCTCGTCGACGTTGGTCTTTCTCTTCAGCCTCTCCAAGCAGAAGGTGGCGTAGCAGGACCACATGGGCTCTGGGGGGCGGAGCAACAGCACATTTGAGATGTTTAACAACTTTATCGGCTATCTGGATCCAAATTATTATCATGGATCTATTTTAATTGGCAAAAGCAGGCTGTCTTCAAGTTCAACTGGTGCAAAATAGACTACGAGAATGAAATGAATAAGTAAAGGGAAGTGAAAGGTGGATTTGCTGACACAGCTCACACAACGCTGAAAAGAAAATGTTTTTTTCTTCACATTATAAAACTAAAACTCTTTTTTTTAAAAAGGCACATGCGACGGGGCGAAATGTGTCAAAACCTTCCGTCTCAAGAAGTGCCTTCAGCCTTTCTGAAGATAGCCCGTGTGTCTGAGCCCCTCACCGGCGCCGATGCTCTTGACGCCCTCCTCGTAGACCAGGCAGCAGCGCTCCTCTCGCCGGTTGATGTCCGAGGCTCGGCCTTTAGGGGTCTGCAGCTCCGCCCCGACGCCCGGAGCCTCCAGCTCCCTCTTGGCCATGAAATCCCACGTCAAGCTGTCTGCTGTGTAGTTGAACTGTAAGCTGCAATACAACGAGGGGAGAGGAGGAGGAGGGGTTACGTTCATGCTTAGCAGTGGCGTTCTGTTGGAGTGGAAGAACAGGTGGGCCAGCTGGCGCCTCACTCTTGCAGGATGAAGTCCTGGAGTTCTTTGGTGAAGTCGAAGATAGCTGCGATGTTCAGGAGCGAGATGACAAACTCGGCTTCTGTTGGACAAAAAGAAAAGAGATGTGGTGTGAAGCGAATGGGAGCAGAACACAGACATTCGGCGAAGGCACACACTCGTCGTCCGCTGCCAGGTTAGCTTAGCTTAGCTTAAGCCGGTGAGCCCGGCTTCCAACCTTCTGCATTTAATCAGTCTCACTCAATGTACAAATAAACCAAATAAAATGACTCACTTCTTGTTTGAATGAGGAAACAAAAACATTTCTGGTATTTTTTTATTCATTTGGCGTTTTAAACAGTAAGCCTACCTTTGATTTTCCCCGTAGCATCTCTGTACACAACCTCAGCCAGTTTGCCGCTGAGGATCTCTGGAGAAAACGCATATTCACCCTGAAAGCAGTGAAGATCCAGGAGAACATTAAAGCACTGAACACAGAGCCGGAGCATCTGTGCATGTATTTGTTCAACTTTGTTTAAATTTTTGATATGATTTTCCACTATTTGTGTTTAATTTGTGACGCGCTCACCAGGTCCATCTCGGCTTTCTCCAGCTCGCTCTTCTGCTTTCTCTGCTTCTCGCAATGCAGCAGCTCCATCCGGAAGTACTGACGCAGAAGTTGCCGGGGGACAATGAGACATAAATATTGGACCGACACACATTCGTGGCTCTTCCAGCTGCAGGTTTCTAACAGGCTGGGTTGTTTGAGAATAGAAGCCATAACGTAATCCTTCCTTTTACCTCCTGGAAGACTTTCTTGTTGTCGGGGTGGAAGCGCAGAGCCCTCAGGAACAGGTGTCTGGCACTTTCAGAGGAGTTCCTGTCCTCCAGCTCACTCTTGGCTGCCATGATCCACAGGGCTACAAGAGAAGAGTCCAACGTCACGGTTATTTACAGTTAATGTTGACTTTGTTACAACAGATTGAAAAAGCCAGCCTCGTGTACCTGGTTTGTCGGGGTGGATGGCGAGCATGGCCGAGAACACCTTGCTGATTTGACCTTTGGTGGCCTGAAGACAGACGGAGGTCGTTATTAGAACGAGGACACGCGGCGTTCGGTCTAAGTCACACTTGACGCAAAAGGTGAGATGGTTACGTACCCATTTCTTACAGAAAGCCACATGCGAGAGCCAGAGCTGCACGTCGTCCTGTGGGGGAGAAGACGTGTCACTCGGGTGATTCAGCAAGTTAAAACCAACTCTAAAGTATTGATATCTCATGATGTTGAGCTTTTATAAGGGAAATTAAAAAGTCGTGGTTAGTTTAATTGAGAACAAATCATCCCAAATAAAATTGATAACATCTAATAAAGATAATAATCTCTAAGATCTCATTGGGCACAATGAATAGTGGATGCAATGATTTCCTTTGACCCCCATCAACAGAACAGCTTTGTGGAGTACCTTCCACTTGTTTGTTGCTCTCCTGAAGACGCTATTTATCCTATGGATGACGGGGAACTCGATCTCCTCTCTTTTGAACTGGTAGTGGATGTGCTGCAGAAGCAAAGTGAGGCACGGTCACGTGATGCTCTTTGTATTCAGAGGCCAGAACATAAATGAAGAGCGTCTGCCATCAAAATGAATCCAATGTCACTCACCGCTCTTCTCTTCTTGGTCAGCTCTAAAACGTTGATTTCATACTGTAAATAAATACCAAATAATGTTAGTGTTCATAGCTTGTATTTAATGATTAACTTGAAATAGTACATGTGTAACATGATAAAATGGCCTCTACCTGGATGTATGCAATGAAGTCCTCTTTGTTTACGATCAACCTGTGAAGCTTGTACTCCAGAGCTGTTGCTTTCTTGACTATGGATCTGAAAAAAAACAACAACTTAGCCTCACGAATGAAACCTGATCCGTATAGATTTATAAAAACAGCACATGATGTGTGAAGTACATTTTAGTTTTTTTTCTTTTATTAGATTCACTGCTGTTTCCTCTGTAGTGGTGAGGTCAATGACAGTCATAATCACACGACACAAATACCGTCATATCTTCATTTTTCTGCCAGACGTCGTCTTACTTGACTTCTTTCTTGGTGAACAGTCCCACTCTCTCCAGCTGCTCCAGCTCAGGGATCCTCTCCTCAATGCGTTGCTGAACGATCTCCGCCATCTTGACGACGCCGTCGTTCCGGGTTTCCGGTCAGACTGTTGTTCGCTGGTACTAAATGTATTAATGTCAACTATTTTATATTAAAAACGCAATGAGACGGTAAGCGAAAAAAAATCACCGAAACTCTCCGACACACATGTGTGTGGAAGTTGTGATTGGCCTCGTTTCCGGTTCCGTCTGCAAACGGCTCCGACGGGAAACACGATCACGCGCGAGGGATGGCGAGATGAAGTTACCTCCAAACAAGAGACGCATTATTCAGTTATGAGAGGCAAACACAACTTATCTATGCTGGTTTTAAAAAGCAGGACACGAAAAATATATGTGTCAAACATTTTAAACCCAATATCCAAAGTGTTGACGGGGGAATTATTATTTGAAACAGTTAATGTCTCATACAATTAAAAACATATATTTCGAAATTGTTATTGAATTTATAGAGAAATCAATAGGTTCTTAAACGAACCCTATAATGAATACATGATTTACTTTTCCCCCAAAATATAAATATTACGTTTTCAATCAGCATGCAGCATGTACTGTACTGATGATGTACGTACAGTGTAGTAATATATCCTGCTGTAAAGTTCCGTTTCGAAATGTATATGATGCCACTGTTATTTTTTTAAGTATTTAATGTAAATACAAATGATTTGAACTTAATAGCATACAATATTAGTACAACAAAGTGGGATCAAATTCGTGCTGTTACCCGAAATTTAAACGAATAATAACTTTCGGCTCTTGACAATGCGTTTTACATTTGGAATAACAATAATCTGTAATATTATATATAGCTGTATGAAAACAACATGGATACAACAACGTGCTTCCACAGAGATGATCTTCGTGTCATGCGTGATGCGGCCAACAGCAGACTAACAGATCTCATGTGACTGTAACAGCATGACAGAGCTTCAGCTGCAGCCTCGTCTTCATGAGGATTCTGATCAACTTGATTTCCCGCAAAATCGCGGATAGCAAGAGCGGGTTGTACGTCATTTCCGGAGGCCAGCAGCCAATCACAGCGCCGGATTCTCTGAGTCCGGCTCCTATTGGCTCACGACTGACTACTGCCCTGTTGTTCAGTACAAATTCAAGGAGTCCACACCGACATTAAATTACAGATAGATAATTAATAATTATGTACAAAAAAATACTCCCACCAGCTCAAACATCAAACGATATTCGTGTTCGTGAACTGTGAGTCTCAGGCGTAAGGGAGGTTCGTGTTCTAGTCCACCATGCTAGCATCGCTAGCTAACTAGCAGCGTCTCGTCGCCTCCTCTTCATCTTCATGACTCTCTGCTGTTGAGTCGGCTGAAGGAAGCGAGGCTAACTAATTAATGCCATCGGCCAGGGTGGGTTGCCTTCATTTAAGCCCTATGTTCACGACACGTCGACTTTAAGAGTATTTTAGTGAGTTATTCGTGGTCCGAGTAAACGAACCGGACACTGCGCCGACATACCGAACTAAACATGTTAGCATTGGGATTTTAGCCGAGCTAGCTAGCACGAGCGTTTGCCAACGGGCTAACGTGCTTTGACACCGTTCGTCCCGCAAGAACGCGCGTGGTAACGTGTACCGTTGTGTCCACGCGTAGACCTCCGGTCCTATTATGAGTGGGGCCAGTTGCAAAGCTAACGGGGCCGTGTACCCCGCCTCGTCGGCGGTGATGAACTCTGTGAAGAAGCCGAAGATGGAGCAGATCCAGGCCGACCATGAGCTCTTCCTGCAGGCCTTTGAAAGTGAGATTTTAAACACTCTTCTTTACTTTGGAATGCAACTTGTTTTTCCTCTCTTCGTTTTTCTAACACCAGAATGACTTCCCCACGCTGAAAGCTTCGAGTTCCCCGCTTAACTTTACTGGGGACTTTAGTTTTCAATAATGTCTTGTCGCTGACAGGCCTCCCTCGTTCATCTCGGCCTCCTTTTTATATTGATTGTTTTGAACCCAGACGGACCTCACGTCAACAGTGTGGACGTATCAGTCATCAGACTGCAAACGGATTCACTGTTTCATATATGTTCAATTATTTTCCCTGTTGGTGAGTGTTTGACCTGATCGGCCACCACCTGTTAACATCCCTTTATTTGGGGCGTATACATTGTTTTTTCTGACAGACAGCAGACTGATGGAGGGGAGACAATCAGACTCCTCCCTCCATTTTTTTTATTTTTTATTTTATACTTCTGCTTCTGTTTCAGATTTGAGTGGTTTCCTGGTTAAACATTGTAAATGTAACCTGAAAACATAGTAATGTGATAATGTCCACACCTTTTCTATTTCTAGAACCAACTCAGATATACAGATTCCTCCGCACAAGGAATTTAATTGCAGTAAGTGAATCACTGTCCTGGCATGTCTTTTTAAGTTAATGCATTGTATAGCTGGCTCACTAAAAATGAGTGTGATAAATTCCCTTTTCTTCCCTCTCCAGCCAATATTTTTGCACAGGACGCTCACCTTCATGTCTCACAGAAATGGCCGTTCAAATGCCAGAAGGTATGAACTCGGATGTGTTTTCAAATGATGTTTTTAATCACATTTCTTAAAGTCTACCACATTATTTATTTATGACTTGTAATCCTTCCTCCCAGGAAAACATTCAAAGTGGATGACATGTTGCAGACAGTCGAGAGGATGAAAGGAGAGCAGGATTCTCTAAGGTAACATTGGCCCACCTCTTATTTTACTGCTGGGTCGTTTTTGGGGTCTAAAACACCAATGAAACTGGTCATAAATTATGTCCATACATTCATATTAATAGTTGGAGCACTTGGTATTACCCAATTTCACCTGTGCATTTTTCTGTTGGTTCCTCAGTTTGTCATCACATCTACAGTTAACCTTCACTGGGTTCTTCCATAAGGATGGTAAGCAGATTTAACTCAAGTGCTTGTTTGTACCATATCAGTGCAAAGGGAAATGCTTACAAATGCATCCAAAACTTAGTCATACACTGGCTGCCATCAGGCCAATAACCTGTTATCAGGATAGGGACTAGAGGAACCTGGATATGCTACATGGAGTACTCTAATATAAACCTGGATATTGAGGCATGACATTAAGGCTCTCATCCAGGTTTTGGATCATTCTCTATCGGTGCACAACATGGGCGCTGACGTGGTCAGAGGTCAAGACACAAATGCATGCAGATGATCAGAAACCTGGATACTGTCCAAATTATGTGGACAGAATTCTCTTAAGATCAAAACTTAGAATGAAACTGGGACATTTGTACACATGTAAACACACCCATTGTCAGTATTGCTTACACACAAACACACTAATAATTATACTAGTGACATAAAAAGTGTTTCCCCTTAGTAACACAGACGATGTTTTGTATACCAATAGAGCATCAGCCTTACATGGAGATAACAACGGAAGTCATGTGTGGTTCAGTTTGATGTTATCGGGGATGAAGTTGTGGAACAAAAAATAGAATAAAGGATTGACACGCTTGTTTTTCTTCTTGCCAAACAGAAAAGCCATCTCAGAATTCAGAAAATGAACAAAGTTCAGTGTCCTTAGAGGTGCTACTTGTCAAAGTCTGCCATAAAAAACGCAAGGTAACGCAGCAAGTTGTTCAATCTTCCTTCCTCATGGTTGTGTTTGGTCAAATTTATGATTGGTTATATATATTTATTTTTTTTCAGGATGTCAGCTGCCCGGTAAAGCAAGTGCCTACAGGTAAAAAGCAGGTGCCTTTGAATCCTGACAGTAACCAAACCAAGCATGGATCCTACCCTTCCCTCCTGGTCTCCAGCAACGAGTTTGAGCCCAGCAACAGCCACACGGTCAAGTCCTACTCGCTCCTGTTCAGGGTGTCACGCACAGGGCGGAGGGACGTCAACGGAGAGGCCAACGAGAACATTGGTACATGATGTACTGTTTTTGCAGCACATGTTCAGCTTCCATTGGGCTGAATTATTTAACAGTTCATTTGTGATTAGAGCAGACTGAGGAGGCTATGATCGCTCAAAAGTGGCTACAGCTAGCCAGTCTTCACTTGAGCACTGTCATTTGAATAAAACATGATTCAATATGAAGTTTCTCACTACTTTGTGTATCTGTTTTTATGCAAAGATGTAATAGACACTCCGAGTAGAAAGAAGAGAAGTTCATCCCACAGAGAGGAGGGAGAGACAACAGAGACCTTTGTCGCACAGATGACTGTCTTTGACAAGAATAGGTAAGGTTTCCATTACAAGTTTTAAGATCGCTTTTCTTTTTTGCTGTTTCTTTGACCGTACCTGTGAAAGTCACGGCTCTTGATCGGCTCTGTGCAGGAGATTGCAGCTGCTGGACGGGGAGTACGAGGTGTCGATGCAGGGGATGGAGGACAGCCCCGTCAGCAAGAAGCGAGCTACATGGGAAACCATTCTGGATGGAAAGGTACATGTTTGCCTGCATGAAGTGTGCGAGTGTCGTCTCCTCTTTGGCTGCATCCGGACGCTGCTTTGGACTCTTCCGTATCTTTAGGATGTGTTGTCCACTTCGTCACTGATCGTTGCTCCGTATGACTGTCCCACAGAGACTGCCACCATTTGAGACCTTTTCTCAGGGACCCACATTGCAGTTCATGCTGCGTTGGACAGGCGACGCCAGCGGGAAGTCCACTGCCCCCGTGGCTAAACCCCTCGCCACGCGCAACTCCGACAGCTCCAGCCCCATGGAGACCAGAACCAGCAACCACCGAGCTGCCCTCATGGGTGAGCTTTAAAACACCACCGACGGCTTTACCGTTAATTTATTTTTAAAAAAAGACCAGACTGAATGAGAAATGTGCTGTGACGTGGGGAATTTCATCCAATTGTTGTGTGTGGAAACATCTTCTGCTTGATGACGGGTCGGAGGGCTGTGAATGTTCTGCTCGAATTAAAAGTGCCGTGCAAGTCTTAATAAATGACACTAGAACACTTAACCGCAGTTGTTGATCTAATTTCATGGCGGATTTTCTGAGTGAAGCTGAATGGGTCATATTGTTGTGGTATGACCGTTTTTTTATAACTGAATCTGGCAAAAAGTCAGACTGAGTCATTACCTAACGTCTTTGGTTTGGGCACAGTGTTTTAAACCTAATTAATGAAGACATTTATAGTTTGTGTGTCTGCAGGTTTGCTTACTGTAAGTGAGAAGCGGGGTCAAGAGCCTCGGCTCTCATGATGCTTTGATGATTAATCAAGCAACAGATAAACATTGAAATCAACTAAAACGTGTTTTTTAAATCCATCGTTGATGCAGCATCCGTAAAAACATTAAATCCTGCTCCTTCCCTTTCCTGTTTGAATGCCAAAAGGCCGTTCTGGCCAAATGGTTCAAATTCCACGTTGAATGCACCAAATCAACGCGGTGATCCTCCCATAAATAACCATCTCCGTCTGTTCCCGTCAGCAGTGAAAGAGTCGGTGAGCACAGACGTTCAGACGAGGAAGGAGCACGTCCTGTGTGAGCCGCGGCAGAAGCTACGTATATTTTATCAGGTACGTCGCACAGCTTGGACGCTGAAATGCAAAACGTCTTAAAACATGTTTGGAATGACTGTCACATTTCTAGACCGTAGAAAGAACAATGTTGCCACGTCTGCTGGAGGTTTGGCCCTTTCTGGTTTACCTTGTAACTAACGAGATGTGTCCGTGTTCAGTTCTTGTACAACAATAACACGCGGCAGCAAACAGAGGCAAGAGATGACCTTCACTGTCCCTGGTGTACCCTGAATTGCAGCAAACTCTACAGCCTGCTCAAACACCTCAAACTCTCCCACTCCCGCTTCATCTTCAACTACGTGGTAAGGAACTGGCTGTCGGGCTTAAAGTCTATTTTAAAATGGTGCGTGTGTGAGATTTTCCTTCTGTTTTTTTGGAGAGAAAAATGAATTAGAATGGTTCTTGGATTAAATAACGTCTCATTTAAAAAGAAAAATCTGTACTGCACATGTCCAACTCTCAACAGAGATAAGAACGAAGCAAAATGGATCGTTAGTTTTCAGAGGCGGTGACAGAAGTAGCTGACGCCTGAGTGCTTGTGTTGAGAGCTGCTCATGTGCAGGATGTACGACTTGTCGAGCGGCTGACCCGTTTGTGGAGAACTCTTGTTTTTGTTTCTGAACAGGCACTCCCCTTTTTTTTTTTTTTGTCGTTGAGTAATCACACTTCTAACGTTGGCATTCACTGCAGCGATCCCCTTAATCTCAATAAGCGTCTGGCTAATTTCCTGTAGGATTTCACTGATGTGTCTTTATTGTTAATGTGCAGCCTCACCCCAAAGGAGCGAGGATAGACGTGTCCATCAATGAGTGCTATGACGGATCGTACGTTGGCAACCCTCAGGACATCCACAGCCAACCCGGTTTTGCTTTCAGCCGCAACGGCCCAGTTAAGAGGACCGCTGTCACTCACATACTGGTTTGCAGGTAAACTTGAACCCTGTTTAAAAAAGCAGTGTTTGCACCGACGATAATTAACTTGTTTGAATGAAGTTCAGGGAACTGGGTTAAAACCATTTTAGGACAGGTGATGGAAGCATCAGTACATGAGAACAGGAAAAGTGTGAAATTCCAGCGTCCGTGTGCACGTGCGCCCCCTTTCCTCCAGGCCCAAGAGGACTAAACCGAGTCTGTCAGAGTTCCTGGAGTCCGAGGACGGAGAGTTGGAGCAGCAGAGGACGTACGTCAGCGGACACAACCGCCTCTACTTCCACAGCGACAGCTGCATGCCGCTGCGGCCGCAGGAGATGGAGGAGGACAGCGAGGACGAGAGAGACCCCGAGTGGCTCCGAGAGAAGACGGCCACGGTGAGAAGCCATCGTCGCACCACTCGCACCCTTTCCTGGTCAATTCCTCGAGTTTCTTCCTCACTTACTGAGGCGATTGTAGAAAATCACCCTCCTTTCTTAATGTAAAGAGTTTGAGTTTGAGGAGGACAATAGCAGAGTCTACTTTACATCCCGTCTGGTAGTTTCATTGGTTTGACATTAGTCAACTTGTAAAACTTACATAAAACACTATGCGCTCACTGTACTTTGTGATATTTTATATTTATAGGAAGAACTTAGTACTGACCTTGACTGAGGTCGGCGGCGGCCCCTCTTCAGGGTTGGAATACTGCGTTACCATAGTTGTATCCTAATTTTTTGTGTCTTTTTACTTCTTTTTTTTTACATTTAGCAACTGGATGAGTTCACCGACGTCAATGAGGGAGAGAAGGAAGTGATGAAGCTGTGGAACCTTCATGTCATGAAGTACGGGTACGTGGGAAGTGGTAGACATCGCTCCATCAACAGAGAAGTAGTCCTGATGCAGAGATTAAAGCAGTGGCGTGTCTGTGTCTATGTACGCAGCTTTCATTTGGACGGGGAAACTTTGCAAAACTCTGAAGGGGCTTTGATTTTTGGATTGGAAAAAAAACAAACCAAAGCACTTAGACGTCCACTTGCGATCTCGATACGTGTGATGGAGCGCTGTCTAGCCACCCATGCAGCAGTTGTTCTGTCTTGTAGTCCCAGCTGCACTCTTGCCCATCCGCCTATTTAACCTCTAGAAACTAAGCCCCTCTGTACTCCCCCACCCCCCCCGTGTTGCAGTTTCATTGCAGACAACCAGATGAATCAGGCCATCATGCTCTTCGCGGAGAACACCGGCGCTCACATCGTCCGCCGCAACCTCTGCCGCAACTTCCTCCTGCATCTCGTCAGCATGCACGACTTCAACCTGGTGACCACCGCCACCATCGACCGCGCCATGGCCCGCCTGCGGCAGATCAAGGAGGAGCTCCCGGACGTCGAGGAGGAGGATCAGCAGCAGCAGGGCCAGGCGCTGGCTTCAGCGGGCGCCTGCAACGGCAACGCCATCACCTCCACCGGGGGGAAACAGGGCAAGAGGACAAAAAGCTCACTAGCTGACTGACGGACGGACTGACGGAACAACGATTGCTGTGTTTTTCTTTTTCTTTTCTTTTTCTTCTTCAAATGAACATTAACAACCCTTTGGTGCTTAGATAGGAGCGAGAACCGGAGGCTCTGACCCGAACCCGACTAGTACACAAGGTAAACAAGTTTTCTGAACTTGAGAACTGAACCAAATATGAACAATATGAAAGTGAAACACCGACATCCACACAAAGCAGGAATTTGAGGGCTGGCTGTAAGTCGAACCTACTTAATACGCATTCTGTAGGAGCCGCTGAAGTGTCTGTCTTTGGGCGAGAGCCTGAACAAACAAGAGTCCTCCGACGTTTCGGTTTGTCCATGTCGGAGACGACTGCCTCAAGACTCCAGTTAACATGTACTGGTAATGTCACTCCTGATTATTTGTACACGTACGCGATAATCTTGACGAGATCTTATCCTTTTAGCTGATTATGTTTAGCACTTGGGTGTGTTTGTATTTAGAAAGCTTTTCTTTGTAATAATCATGCTGCGCCAAATGTTAAATGCAGCGTCTCTGCTGGCGTCAGTGGGGAAACTTTAGTGGGTTTGATGTCACTGTTGTGAATGACACTTGACTGGTCAGACAGTCACAGACAGTCGATGTCTAGAGTATATAAAGCTTGTGTTAGGACCCCCAACGTGGATTGTGGGTTTTGCTGGTAGGTTGCCAGGACAATAGTGATATACTGTCAGCCTTGGATCTCGAAACAAGAGAATACATTTTGATTTTGGGTCCATGCTATAAAAGAAAACATTAAAAAAATGTTTTTTTTTAAAAAAAACACCCTTCTCCATCACCCCTAAGCCTTTTGGCCTGCATTGATAAAATCTCAAGGAAAGCCAGGGAATTCAACTCTTTCGGACTACTGTATTCCCGAGGCGACCAGCAGCACATCGCCCCCGTGCCCAGTGCACCGCCTGAAGGCTTCTGCTCACTTTGAGGGTCGACCATGTTTGCAATCCCGATGCGTTTTATGTGTTTTTCTCCAACGTGGATTTAGAGTATCGGAAGATATCGACCGAATTTTTGTTAACGTGTAATCGCATCAAACGTTGAGCCGCGCCCCGTTGTGAGTTCAATAACTACCAGATTGCCGCTCTTCTCTCAAAGCAATACGCCGGTTCATTCCATGGTTGGCTGTCAGGTCTGTCCTGTTCGGTGCAGTTTATGCCAAAGGCTAAGATTTCCCCCAGTCTCTTAGTTCTGTATATTATTTAGCATCTTTTATTTTGTTCATTCCATCACAATTTTTTTTTTTAAGTTTAAGAAAAAAAATAACTGCAGTAGTTGATGTTTTGTAGTTACATCCTGTGAACAACCAAATTTACAATCGTTGTCCTTCCTCCACTATTTGTTGAAGGTTTCTGTATTCATCTGAGGAAAAGGGGAAACATATTCACCATTATTATCAAAACACCCTGTTTGAAAATTGTTCACTGTACATGCTGGCTAGGGGACTTTTATATTTAAAGAAATAAAAAAAAATGTGCCCTTATGTTGGCTGTAATGTTGTAGACATTTTGGACTCGTGCATCATTACACTCCTTCATGGCTCTGCCGAGCAGTTCCACTTGTCTGAGTAAAACATTCTCATACATTTTAAATGAACAATTCATGCCCATACATATGAAATAAGTATTTCACATGCAGAATTAAATATTAGATTTGTTATGTTTTTGTTTGACAAAGATCCACACTAGTGAAACTGTTGCTTTTCTTAACTTGAAAGTCACTTACTTGGGCTGTTTTTATAAATTTCAACTGTTAAAGTAAAAAATGAACAGTCAAGTTGACGTCAACACAGAATGTATTTAATCAAAAAAAAGATTAACGTCATTGTACTGAGGTTCAGCCTGAATGAGCATTCAAAATCAGACCTGTTTATATAACGAATGTTAACACAAGGCAACACTGAATATTTCATATGTTGCAAGAGAGAAACATAAAGGAGTAAGCCGAGTGCAGACCTTGCAAATGTCCCAAATGCATCAAGTGTCTTCAGAAAAGAATTCTGCAGCCTGACCTAAAGAGAAGAACTGCTCCATACTCGTCTGTCTAGATTAAATCTGTCGTTCCCCAAAAGTGTCAGGAAAGCGTTTTTCTGTCTCAGTTAGTGTTATGATTACATAACTGGGGTTGTCTATCAAAGGTACCTCTGCTATCCCCTTCATTAAAGCCTGTGACCAGTAAAAAAAAAAAAAAAAAGTCTTCCATCTTCCACCAGTGTGCCTGTGACGACCAGAATGAGGTGAGTCACAATGTAAAAGCTGATGCTGGTCAAGATGGTAGTGAACGCTTCAGACCACACATTTCTATGTCCCTGCGCTTCAAGCTGTGGATCCTCGTTCCATCTTCAGTGTGAGAGAACATGTCAACTTGGCCTTAGCTGGGTCTCAATGTGTCTTGATAAAGAGCATTTTTGAATGTGAGGAGCTGTTTTCCACAGAACAAAACCATAACAATAAATTATACTGTATTTTTGCTTTTTCTTTTCTACATTTTTCACCTTGTTTTGTGCAGTACCGTGCCTGTATTTCATATAAAATGTCCTTTAATGTTTATTAACACAAGTAAATTCCTGGGAAGTAAACTGGCAAACCACATGAGGTTGATTTTGAAAACCAGCTAAATGCGCATGCGCACGCGAAAGCTTGTGACAACAGCAGAACTACCACTCTGCACTTTATTGGGGACGTGTTGAACCGGAGTCATGATTGTAGATGAAAATACGTCCTCCGTAACCATTAACGTTATTTTTTTATAATATCGTCAGCTTTTAGCCAGAACTTCTCGGCTTGTTTGGCGTGTTAGCTTGAAAGGCTTCGTCATCTGAATCAGTTCGTTTCACTGGACGGGAGCCTCCGTGTGATTTGTCTGTACATATACGATCTTTGGCTCCACCCAACCTGTTAGCCGCACGTTTTACGTCATTTCAAAGCAGTTTTTGATTCAACACAATTTGTTATATGTGTTGCTTCAATGGACCTAGCCAAAACATACGTAGTGAGCTAACGGCTAACGGCTATCTCGGTCAGTGTTAAAGACAAATTGACACTTTTGCCTTTTTTTTTTAGCGTCGCACAAAATGACGTAACCGGCGCGTCATGCGTGAGCGACAGCGAAGCGCCAAAGACAAAAGTCTTTGAAAGTGGAGTTTCTTTGCAATGCAAAACAAACTGAAACGGAGCAAGACATGTAAAGATGTTTCACCCCCCGCGCGCCGCCGAGCCGGTGGTGACGCGCAGAGGAGACGCGGCCTCGCGGGCAGCGACAGACGCGCGCGTTCCCGCTGC
The DNA here is from genome assembly GCF_023055335.1 of Clinocottus analis. Lineage (NCBI taxonomy): Eukaryota > Metazoa > Chordata > Actinopteri > Perciformes > Cottidae > Clinocottus > Clinocottus analis. The sequence goes on along the minus strand of NW_027175998.1, from coordinate 4,539,367 downwards.
GGCCACCTCAGCCAGAAAAGCCGCACCGCCTCAGGTGCGCGGAGAGACCCTCTGTGCAAAAGACGTGAAAATCGCGCCAATCTTCTTGCGTAAAACACAGCACGGCGAAAGCAAACGGAGCGGCGACGGGAGGCCGGGTCGGCCCGCGGAGAAGCTGCGGGAACCGGCGCGCCCTCCCCAGACGGAGGGCGTGCAGCGGGTGAAAGGTCAGCGGTGTTTATCAACAGTGTGTCGGCCGACGGAGAGCAGGGGGTCCTGGGGAGGACGGCTGTCGCCCTCCGCCCTGCGCGGCTGTCTGGACGACATCCGGACGTCCAACCCGGCGTTTCCTGTCACAACGGTGTTCAGCTCTCTGCGGGAGAGAGCGCGAGGAAGGCCGCAGGACGTGGGACCCGCAGGTGAGGACTTAATTTTTTGCAGCAGTTATTATCAGGAATTTGCTTTTCATTTCATTCAACTGAACCTGTGCTGCCACTGACTGTCTGTCTTTTCCCCTGAAAGCAATAAGCTCCCCACAGAACCCCTTCCAAGAGAAGAGGAAACGAGGGAACGACAGCTCTGACAGGGGGCCCAAACGTCTGAGGTCGAGTCTCGCTGCAGAGGAAACCTTCAACAGGGCTCCATGTCTGGTGCCAGCGGTCCAGGAAGGTCCCCTCGTGACGGTCCAGCAGCAGCAGCAGCAGCAGCATCAACATCAGCATCATCAGCTGCCCGGGAGTAACAAGCTGAGTCGCACTCGCAGACTGAGAGAGCAAAGTGGGAGCCCAGCAGGCCCGGAGCCGCTCTCTGGGTCGATCCATCTCACAGAATCTCGCGGCCAGTCGGCCAAAACCTCCGGCATCCCCCAAAGAGGTGAACTCGTGATGTGTTGTTTGTTCGTTGACATGTTTTGGGCCCTTTTAGAGAGCAGGAAATTCACTCTCTTTTGTCCAGATCCCAGTTTGGAGGACGTCCTCTGGACGGACAAATACAGCCCTCGGAGTTCACGCGAGGTCATCGGCAACTCGGCCCCTGTGAAGAAGCTGCAAACGTCGGTTCAGTGTAATAAAGCGCCCTCATCCTGGTCGCGGGTACATATTGGCCTTGAGGATAATCTATTGTTTTTGTTTTTCTCAATGGAATTCAGCTGGTTGAAGAAATGGAAACTAAGAGCCGACCGTGACGAGAGGAGACAAATGGACGAGAGGAGACGAGAAGGAAACAGCAACAGTATGTTTGGAGTTACATTCATAATGTGGACGTCATGACTCCGGGCTTCATGGATTTTCTTCCCCCTCGATTCCCGTCCCGTGCAGACTCGTGGGACTGTGGAGACTTCCAGGGTGAGGCCGGGCCGGAGGAGGAGCCGCCGCCGGGCAGCACCGTGCTGATCACGGGCCCTCCCGGCGTGGGCAAGACCGCCTCCGTGTATGCCTGCGCTCAGGAGCTGGGCTTCAAGGTTTGGTGACTCACACTGGAGCGATATCTTTGTACCCAGGCTGCCAATCTTAATGCTTATTTGTTTTTTATATCTTGTGATACACGTCTCTGTTGCTCACTGGAATTGTGTCCATTGACTTGGAGAAGATGGAGAATCTGAAATGCATCGTGTGGCCATTTGGCAAAACTCAAAGAGTCCATTTTTGGTATCGATGGTCGTAATGAAGCACTGGGCAAATGTTAATATTTTGTGGCCCTTTTTATACAAGAGGACCAAATCATTGGCTTTAGAGGATTCTAGGTTGGTAACAGTAAAGAATAATTCAGACACCACACTTAAATAAGAGCAATTTTCTTCCATTTTTCTTTTCCTGTCGAATGGAAAAGGTCTTTGAGGTGAACTGCTCCTCGCAGCGCAGCGGCCGCCATGTTCTGTCCCAGCTGAAGGAGGCGACCCAGTCCCACCTGGTGGAGACGTCGGGGAAGGACCCGCTGAAGCCAACATACTTCAACAACTACGCCATCAACGGCTGCACCGCGAGATCTGAGACTCTACCTGGTACGACACTGATGATGATGATGATGATGTGGAGCTCATTGAAATCTAAATAATCATAAAGAAAAAATCTCTTTCAACAGAGTTTTGTAGAAAAGGTTGATTTTAGCCTAAAAAGCCGATGGCGTACATCTGTGGATGTAATGGAGGCCTCGTTCTTCAGGCATTTGCGTTCTTTGTTTCAACAGGCAAAGCGGCGCGTCCCAAAAATGTCACCTCGACCTCCAAAAGCCGAGCGGGACAGAAGTCCGGCCCCTCGCGTCGCGGAGGGAAACCCTGTCCGGCCGCGGTCACGCTGGCCAACTACTTCAGGGTGAAGGCCAGAGCGGATCACGTTCACGCCGGCGGTCCGGCGGCGCCCGACGGCTCGGGCTCGGACCCGACGGTGGCAAAGAACAGAAAGACGGCCACGTCGCTCATTCTGTTTGAAGAGGTAAACCGGCCGGCGGCCGCCACACTGCAGGACGTATCGTTCAATGGATGAGCGACCACACACACACACACATTTGGTCTGCTTTGACACCTCCCCACAGGTTGATGTCATATTTGACGACGACGTCGGTTTCCTCGCAGCCGTCAAGACTTTCATGGCGACCGCCAAGAGGCCGGTGGTCTTGACCACCAGTGGTGAGTGCAACGCCGCGTCGTTCTTTTAGAGGTGAAGTGGAGTTGCGGATGAAAACGACTGTCTTCCTCAGATCCTTCCTTCAGAGAGAGATTCAACTGCAGCGTGGAGGAGATCGTTTTCAAAACCCCGTCGGTGGTGAGTCCGAGCTGCTCGGTGTCCACACACACACACACACATGCAGACTCATGAGAGCGAATGGGAGCGAGGGGTTTTGTTTTGCCACCAAGGTGGACGTCTGCAGCTACCTGCAGCTGGTGGGTTTGGCTGAGGACGTGCGACTGGAGTCGGACGACGTGAGCAGCCTCCTCCGGCTCACCGGGGGCGACGCCCGGCGCTGCCTGCTGCAGCTGCAGCTCTGGGTGAGCGGCGGCGCGGGGCAAGTCTGTAAGTTGCTCTGATTTAAATAAACATGGCTTTCGCCCCCCCCCCTCCCCCCAAAAAACGACGACAACAACAAATTATTCTCCACTCAACTAGACTCTGGTGATCCTGGAAGAGGAGACGATGAAGACTCCCAGCAGCCTCGTTGGGACGCTGGCTGCACTGCCAGCATGCTGGGTCTGCACCATATGACCCGACACCAACTGTCAAACCTACTAAAGGTAAGTATTAATGAGACATATCTATACATAAATGATAATAAAGCATAATTTGCATATACTTTGAATTCTCCAGCGTCCGGTCTGGTCAGAAATGGACATGAAGGAGCTCCTGGCGCTCCTGGCCGAGAGCTGGAGAGGAGGCGTTCCTCTCCTGTACGCCAACCTGGAGCTTCTTCTGCCCACCGCTGGCGCCGAGGGGACTCGTCCCGCACCCTCCGACGGCGACCCTCGCACCAGCAGGTCTGTTAAGAAGGCGTCTAGACTCGGCAGAAGGAAACGGATCCCAGCAACGCGCGACGCCGCATCGTCCGGCGGTTTGGATGCCCTGGCGGACTTCTTTGACCTCGTGTCGTACCTCGATTCCACGACGCCGGCCGCCGCCGCCGCGGCGTCGCTCATCTCGGGCCCGTGCCGACCCGAGGCGTTTGTCTGGACGGGAGCTGAGATTAAGGACGGCTTGTTGGATGAGATGCGCGACGAGGAGGAGGAGGAAGAGGAGGAGGTGGGCAGGACTTTGAGCCTGGAGAGGCTGTTGGATATTCAGGCAGCCGTGGAGGGACTGGCGGGTCACCGGTGCTGCCGGCGGATGTCTGAAGCTCAAAAATACAGACTAGAGCTGGGAGACGCACAGCGGGGAGCCGAGGGGCTGACTTCACCCCAAAGACGAAGCCTCACCTTTAGCGCTCATCCACCGTGCTCGCCAAGGTGAGTCTACTCTCCATCTCAGATCATTTATCCTCAGACATTTGACTGATGGTGTCTCACTCCCTTCCCCCTCCAGTGTGTCCAGAAGGAGGTACGAGCTGAGCAGGGCGATCCTCGGCCGTTCGCCCTTCAGCCTGCTGGGGAACAGACGAGCGGTCAGTGTCGACTACATGCCGGTCCTCCGCCACATGTGTCGCTTGCAGAGAGCTCAGGATCAGAAAGAGGAGCCGGTCAGGTGGGGCCACACCTGACTTTCTCTGTTTATCCTTTTTAAAATGTTTATATTTCTTTTATTAATCCCACAGTGGGGAAATTATTCTCTGCATTTTACCCATCTTTAGTAATTAAGGAGCTTTGGGGGTTCAGTGTCTTGCTCAAGGACACTTCCACACGCAAACTACGGGGAGGAAACAGGGATCGAACCAGCGACCCCGTGGTTTCAGTTTCAGGACGACGCCCCATGAAGTACATGAGAACGTCAGAGTACAAAAGTACACTGACATGAAATACCTGTACTTCATGGAAATATTTACGTTACACCGATTTGACGTTTTACCAAAACTTTTGTTCTGTTGCGTCTCAAACAGATCTCAGCTCAACATTGAGCATGAAGTGAGAGCGGCCGTATGTCTACAACCGTTTTATAAAGACTTGTAGAGGAAAGCAGCTCGTTGCAGCCATAAACACTGAAACAACTTTGTTTTTTGCACAGGTTGCTTATAATCTTGAAAAGATATTCAATGCAAAACAGGTTGATTGCAGCTAGAATGAGCTTTTTGTTTTGGCTAAATATTAGTCATTTTGCACAGATCAAACTTTATTTGCATTGTTCTAACGAAGTGATTAGACATTTTATTTGTTTTTGTCGGAGCAATCTGGTTTACTTGAAAATTATTGCGATTTTCTTTGTTCTATTATACGGTGAAACACACCGCTGCCGTACGAAATCACTTTTTTTTTAGATCCAACTAATTAACTTAAGTTTTCCAACTGATTAATTGTGGGATAAATTGTTAGTACATCAAAATAATAAGATTCAAATGATTTGTCGCCCCACAGGAGTCTGAAGTGCCTCAGCGTCACCCAGCTGGGCCTCTCAAAGTCAACGGTTCAACTCCTGGTCCAGGATTTATCCTGAAGAACCTCATGTGCTACTTCACCGTACTCCAGTGTTGATTTGTGTGCATTTATTTAACCAGCGTTCTGTCTCCAGCTAAGTGCTGTCAAATGAATTGAATGCAGTTGAGAAATCTGTGTTTTTTATATATATTTTTTTACATGTATTTTATTATGAAAAGTAAAATAAAACATTTTTGTAAATGATTCTGGTCTCTTTTTTTTAAATTTTTTTTTAAAGAATGTAAAGTACTTTGTTGGTGTACTGAGGTCACAGAGTGAAACAGACCGTGGCAAGATGGCAGACAGCCTTTACTTTCTACAAGTGTCCAAATAAAACTTGTAACAGAATATGATAGAATTTAAAATGTGCCACAAATCGCCACCAAATCTGTTCCAAGGTCGGGTTCAGGTCCAAAAGGGGCTCGGAGCGCTTTAGGGACCGATCCACGCGGCCGCGGCGGCTAACTGGAAGATTCACTGAGGAGCTCGTAAAACGCCACGGCCTGGAGCAGAGCGTCGCAGAGCTCCTCGCCGTCTCTCCTGCTGCGCATCTGGAACGAGTTCCTGTGCCTCAAGAGCAGCGCGGCGGGGAAGTTGACCCTGGGGATCTTCTGCGTCACCGACTCGGTCATCAGCTGTCGCAGTGTCGGAGCGCCGCTGGTCCGCGACTCGCCCACCATGAGTCCGAAGTGACGGCCCACAGAGCCGCGCATCATGTTCAAGACTCTGGGAAGGAGAAGGAAAAAAGTGGGTGTGTTTGTACAGTATTTAGGTTCCTTTCATATTTGAAGAGTCATTCCCACCTTGGAGGACCGTTGGACTCGGCCGGTGAGCTTCTGGGCTCCAGCAGAGCGAACAGCATGGCCTCCACAGCCCTCATGTGGGCCATGATGGGGAACAGAGCCGTGTTCTGGACCGAGATGGCGCATTTCTCGATGATGTAGAAGTCGGCTGACGGGAGCAACGCCACCGCCGCAGAAACCTCACGGGAGAGAAGAGAAATGACACATTGTGCGGTTGTTTATGGGCTCATTTCTTTTTGAGGTCCACGATGTTAACGTTCAAACAAATGAGCAGGTTTCTCCGTGAAATCCAATTCAACTATTGGCTGATAATTTAAGATGAATTGTCTATACTCACATCGTTCAAGTAGGCAGACGCCATGTATGTTCCGTTCAGAAAATTGGGACATTCCTGCGTTTGCCAATCCAGCACCGTCATCCCGCGGTCCACTTGAGCCCAGGCAATTTTATTAGTCCCACATACTAGTGACACAATATTACTGGCCTCCTGAGGAAACAAATACAGAATCACGACAGGCGGCCGAAGCAAATTAACGACGACAACCGAACAGACAAACGCTGGATCAGATTGCCCAACACGCGACATGTCAAAAGTCAGTTTCTCCAGCGTGCGACAAACCGCTACACAAAATCTTTAGTGGTTCATGGAGAGCTTTAACCCTCAGGCCATTAGTTGAGTGAGCTTGGCAAAAAAAAAAAGCAAAGTGGTGTGTAGAGTTTAAAGGCATGGTTGTTTGCCAAGTAAGGAGGGTAATGCAGTCAATCAATCCATTGTGGGAATTACAGGAGTTAGAACTTAAACATACGAGGGACTACAAGTCTCTGCTTTGACCCCACTTTAAAACCCATGTTTGAAACTCTGGCCCCACCGGACGAGAAGCTCACCTCCAGCCAGGTCCTGTCCACTTCCGGTCTGATGAACTTGGCCAACTGGATCCTCACTTTCCTCTCCTTCTTCACCGGGTTGAGAATAGAGTTGAACACCGTGACGGCACTCTTGTGCTTCAGCAGCGGCACGTTCACCACGCTCTCCAGGGTCCTGAAGGGCCCGTTTTTAGTCCTGTACTCCACCAGGTTCAGCGACTTGCGGCCCCTGAGGAGCTTCACGCACGCCAGCTCCGACAGCGTGCCGGTGTTGAGCAGCTGGAGGATGGCGACCCGCTGCTCGGAGGTGTAGCAGGCGTCCAGGGACCGGTCGTCGTCCTCGCAGGGCTCCGTCATGGAGGACAGGGTGGCGTTCAGGGTCTCGAAGCCCGCCACGGGGACCCGGCTCCGCCAGCAGCACGTGCACTGCAGGTACCGCAGCTCCAGCTCGGGGAGGCAGCCGGGCCGAGGCCGGCGGAACAGGCCGGGCTGTCCGGCATGCTGACCTGAAACACCGGGGACCTGGTCAAGTCAGCCCGGTCAGGTGGAACAAAACCACAACTCGTGCAAAGGTCCCACGCGACAGTTAACTTACATGCGAGTTGTCTCAGTCAATCATTACATACAACACAATAAGTAAAGTCACAATATAATATAATATACAAAGACGGACTGAAAAGGTATAGGCAGAGAAGCATAAGTATATATATATAGAGAAGTATATATATATATCCTTATTAAAATCAATTAAATCATATATCCTGCACGGTGGAGCCAGTAAGGTATGACATCATCACAACGATGACCCGATACGATACGTATCGCGATACACGGGTCACGATACGATATATGTATCGTGATATATTGCTATAATATGCAATACGATGCATACTGCCATATATTACAATAATCCATAATAAAGGATAGGTGTGTATATATATACCTATCCTTATTAAAATCAATTAAATCATATATACATATATGATTTAACTGATTTTAATGAGGATAGGAATATATATATATATATATATATATATATATATATATATATATATATATATATATCTGTGTGTGTGTGTGTGTGTGTGTGTGTGTGTGTGTGTGTATTCAATTCCCATTTCTAAGCCTCTAACATATTTTAGCCTCTAAACAATCCTTTTTGAAAAACAAAAAGACTTGACCATTCTTACATGTACGTTAGCGT
>NW_027175998.1:4486467-4526467 GCF_023055335.1 Clinocottus analis | reverse complement strand
AGAAGATCCAGAAGAGTCGGTGATGGAACAGAAAGTTGGAGACAAACTCTCACTTGTACGGACACAGCTGCTCGACACCACTGACCCACTTTGCTCAGCCTGTGACCCGTGTTGGGCCGTCGGGCTTCTCCGCCTCCTCTGAAGGCTGTTGAGTCTGTGACAGGAACTCCGGGGACACTTTTTCCTCCCAGTCCGCCCGTGATGTGACAATACGGCACTCAGTGAAGGCCGAGGTCTGAATCCCACGGCTGCCACTGCTATGAACACACCTCGTGACCTTTTGACCTTGTGACCTTGGGACCTTGTGACCTTGTGACATGCTCAGAGGCTTGAATGGATTGCATCATCGTTACAAGAATAACGTCAAATAACTCTTTGCAATGCACTGGAATCAAATTGTATTTATTAAAAAAAACAAGGTGAGAATTAGTTTTAATGTGCAATTGTATTGTAGTTATTTTGTATTTTATATTTCACCTAATTTGCACATTTTGAAAAGTTAAGTTTTTTTTTCTCACACACCGTTTAAGTTCACTTGTCTATTACATTTCATGAAAGCTTTTCATATTGTATAATAATTTGTATAGATAATTGATTCCTGATTTGACAATTCTAGAGAGAATATATACAGTATAAATTCCTCTTTGAACCTTTGTTCATGTTTATAGTGCGCTAATGTGGTGCAATTATGTAAATAAATATGTGCTTATTACAGACACTAAAACCTCTGCCGTTGGTTTTCTTACAGTCGTGACAGTTTGGGGGCATACTGGGCAGACTGAAATCCAGGATTGTTTCAAAAGATTTTTATAGGACGTAAAGTACTAAGGGTGTGTTTCTACCTCTGCTTTTCAGTCGCAGTTGTATTATATTGTATTCTTTACAAGGTTTTTAGATTTCTCGGTGTGTGGTTCGATGATACGCTAATATGGAGTGAGCAGATTCAGAGGATAGTTATGAAGTGTAAAACTATTTAAAATGTGATAAGTACAAGAATTTAGGGCACCGAAGGTGACAGGGCGATTTTATTTGATTTATTTATTATTTTCTTTTTTTGAAGGGATAAAGCAATAGAAATTTACAGTACACACGACAAGGCAGTAGGTGGCGGTAATGCACCATTTTGGATGCCAGCCGCCTAAAAAACAAGAAGAAGAAAAAAAAGAAAGTAGAAGCAGCAGCAGAAGAAAAAGAAACAACAACAATATAACAACAACAACAACAATAACAACCAGACTGAGCGAGCCTAACTTATTGGTTCCGTTTGCTGGACGTATGAAGCGGGGCCGGTAGTTTCAGGATGTCGCTGCTGAAGCCGTTCAGCAAGCTGCCCGGTTTGAACTCGGCGAACATCTTGGTGAGTTTGAGCAGCGACTGAGACCAACAGCAGCGGTGCGATGTGACGTCCGTTAGGCTGCTCGCGAGGAGCTAACAGAGGAGCTAACAGAGGGGCTAACAGAGGAGCTAACAGAGGAGCTAACAGATGAGCTAACAGAGGAGCTAAAAGAGGGACTAACAGATGAGCTAACAGATGGGGAGCTAACAGAGGAGCTAACAGAGGGGGAGCTAATAGATGGACTAACAGAGGAGCTAACAGAGGGGCTAACAGAGGAGCTAACATAGAGACTAACAGAGGGACTAACAGAGGGACTAACAGAGGGGCTAACAGAGGGGCTAACAGAGGGGCTAACAGAGGAGCTAACAGAGGGGCTAACAGAGGGGCTAACATAGAGACTAACAGAGGGGCTAACAGAGGGGCTAACAGAGGAGTTAATGTTTCAACCCTTCAGGGTCTTGGGACCCATCAACAGCACAGAGACGTGTCTGTTCCGGGATGCTCCACCTGAGCGTTCCCGTCACGTGACATTTTTGGTCAGAATGAGAACCATTTATTTGATGTAGATTCTTCATACAAAATATAAATCAACTAATAGATTGTAAAGTATTCATAATTATCAAGTTAGCTCAGCAGTACACACACACACACACACACACACACACACACACACACACACACACACACACACACACACACACACTAAAGTGATTAACACCATGCGTCACTATATTTCAGTAATGTATTATTCAGAAATTGGTCAGGCTCCATAATTAGTACTTTTACATATTTTTTTCATACTAATACTTTTGTACTTTAACATAGTATTGCTACTTTACTATTTAGGATTAATAAAGAATTCAAATTAAATTGTGTGTGTGTGTGTGTGTGTGTGTGTGCGTGCGTGCGCGTATGTGTGTGTGTGTGTTATCGTGTACTGTGTTCTCAGCCACTTATGTTCTGACTTGTAGTGTTTTTCCTCCAGCTGGTGGAGAGCAAGGAGCAGTTTCAGCAGAGCCTGGCCGACGCTCTGGTGCAGGAGACGGCGTTCACTGTCAATGTGTGAGTACTGATGCGTCCTCATAGACTGCCGAGGTCAGCGGTTACGCTCGAGGACGTGGTCATTAAGCACACGGCTGGAAACACCACCTGCTATTTTGAGGAGAGAGTACCAATACCTGTATAGTGTCATTTCATTAGTGTGTAGCGTTCTTCGTCCCCATACAACCTGTTTGAGTCCTTTGGTGAACGTGTGTCGTCCTTCACTCGTGCACCGGCCATCCCATGTGACCACAGAACCCCCCCACCCCCCTTCTGTTTGCAGCATATCACACTCTGCCTTTATTGTTCCCATCCATCAGGAGACTGGCCAAGAGTCTGCCTCTGCCCATGGAGAACGAGGAGAGCCGTCCGAGGATAGACCTCGTGGCGTTCATCATCGATCTGACCTCCGAGCTCAGGTATCTATCAAATTCTGAATCGATATTTCAAATCTCCACGCCTGCACACACGGGTCAAATCCGCAAACAAATTATAAATATATATGTGTTTATATGTATATGTCACACTTACCGTCTGTTATTTAATGCACAGATGTTTTTATTCATGAGCAATAAATCCACGTCTTTGATAACTAAATATAAAGAAAAGGTTATATATTTATTGTCCACCCACTCACTGCTATATTAATGCTCTGAATATGATGTAATAGTTTATTGTGCGACCTTTTTATCATTTCATTTTTTTCCATAGCTTCCAGTCGGCAGAAGCTTCTCTGAAATGTTTGGACCCTGGATATTTCCTCGGAAAAGTCTGCTTCATGGTCACTAATGGTGCGGCGACTTTTTTTTATGTGTTAACCCTTCTCTCAGCTTCTCGAAGAAGGGGTGAAAAGGGTGAAATGGATTTCTCTTTTGTAATAACACACGTGTTGGTAAAATGACCCCTCCTGCCTCCTGTAGCTCGTAACGCCGCCGCCCCCGTGGAGCGCCTGGACGCCGTCAGACGGCTGGCTGCGTCGCTGCACTGCCCCCTGCTGTTTGCAGAGGATCAGGTCGGTACTGTTGACGGTCTGTTGAGACATTAATGTGGAAACCATGAATCATGTTAGGGATTAGGGCCGCAAACTAAGGATTATTTTCATTGTCAGTAAATCTGCACATTATATTCTTGTTCAAGCTTTTTGTCTAAAAAGTCAGAAAGTGGTGAAACATTTTAGAGTAGCTTGTTTTGTCCGAGCACCAGTCTCAACAGTGATATTTAGTGAAGCGTCACATGCAAGAACCCAAAGAGTAGCACGCCGCAGCAGCACATCCTCCTGCAGGAAGTCCTCCGTACATAAATAAACAGCTGTGTGTTTCTGCCGTCGATAGCGTCTCTGTTTCTTTTCTAAGCTGTCTTTGTGTGACGTTCTCACCCTGCAGACACCAGACGGCGTGGCCAACGCTACCGAGAGGCTGCTGACCATCCTGAAGGTGTCAGCCGGCCTTGTTCCCATGGCTACCGCTCTCTACCTGTCCAACCTGACTCGCAGCACCGTGCCGCCGGATATAGACCAGCCGAGCTTCGATTAGCTGTGTGTGTGTGTGTGTGTGTGAGTGTGAGTGTGTGAGTGAGTGGTCTTTCAGACTGACAACAGATTAGCATATTTCTGTATTTCCTTCTTGTCATTTCACATTACATGTTTGTGCCTTTTGGACTTTAAGCTGCACATCGTCTGACTTGGTGCCAGAGGAGCTTTTTTTAAACCACATGTGAACTCTGGATTTCATCAAATATCCGTCACGCGCTAAAACCTGGGACCAAATATCTCGTAACGAGGTGTTACGTGCACGTGTCTTTCTTCCGGCAGAACACAGAAGACGTCGTTGACGCGTCAAAGAAAGAAAACGCGTCCTAGCAGGGCGAACACTTTTAACTTTTAACCCCAAAAAAAACTTGTTTAATAGATTTAAATGTGCCGTGACAGCAGCAAATGTGAGCTCGTTGTTTATCGAGGTCAATAAGAAGCTGATGATGAGCACAATGTGCTTTTCGATGTGTCTATAATGTGTAAAGAGATGTTTTTGACCGCTTTGTGTCAACACAGTGAAATTACAGAATAAATGTTCCCGTTTGTCACTCATTAAAGTCTTGTGTCCCGTTGAATAGCAGTAATGTGTGACCTCTGTCGGAGCAGCAGTTGGGTCAGGAGGAAGAGGAGGAGGAGGAGGAGGAAGAGGGGGCGAGGCAGCGGTGCCGGTGCGTCCTTCAGAGTGTGACCAGCGGCTCTGTGCCGGCTGTCACGTCTGCATTCATGCACTGAGGCACGCACACACACACACACACACACACACACACTATTAATAGTTCAGTTATCATCATGGCAATTATCCATCGTTTAAACAAACAGTTCGGGCATTAAGTCAGAAGCACGAGCAACAAGGTCACTGTGGGGTGAATATCCACGATAACGTGATGCATCCCACCGCCGCGACGCGTTGAAGTTACTTATTGTGCAATACTTTTATACACATTGTACCTATTGTGCAATACTTTTATACACACTTATTTGATTTTTTATTCCATCTGTATATTTGATACTCTTCTTACTGTTTCATTTTTAAATCACTGTTCTACTGTTTATTTATATTACTTGATCTTTATCTTTATTTACTGTAAGCAATGCTGCTGTAGTCCCGTAATTTCGCCACTGAGGGACTATTGAAGGATTATCTTATTTTGTGAATATTCATTATTGAGCCTAAAGAAAAGCTCCTATGACTCAGTCATACCGTACACGTGGATGGGTCACGAGTTAATTGACGTATATTTGCGTGTTTATTTCATCCGTCCCTTTTAAACACTCAACTGACAAACTAAGTATAGATCATGTTTTCATATTGGATTATCACCAAAACGATGAGGTTTAATGAAGCAGAGGTCACGTCCGCGTTGTGTGCTCGAGGGTCTTTGGTGACGTTGCTGTGATGCGTTCAAGTGTTTTGTATTTGCTTGTGTGTGTCCAGAACACTTGATGTTGAGACTTTCAGACTCGACCCGATTCCCGTCCATCAGGAGCTGGATCGTCTTTCAGAGTGCAACGTTTTGACAAAAACACCCGTCCCCTCGTACTTCATTATATCTCTAATTAGCAGTAATTAATTCTAACAGGATCGATTTACAGCTCTATGGCCCAGAGCGTCAATATTAGACTCATTGTGTGTGTTGTTTTGTTTTATATTTGCAATGTATAAAAAACTTGCAAATGTGACAAAAAAATGAATGAGCAGAGTAGAGCAATGGCTTTTATTTAGATTGTATTGGTAATATGTGACAAAGAGTTTAAACAGGTTATTAGTCAAGCAGAGAACACATCCATCTCATTTAATTAAAAGTAAAACATGGTTATAATGAAAGGTACTCCTTGCCTTTCAGTCACATCATTTTGTATTATTATTTTAAATCTTGCAGTTGGAGCATTTCCTCGCCCGTCATGTGACCCCGCTCTGACTTTGTGTGACCTTCAGCCGGTGAAGCCCAGCTGTTTGTAGTCGGCCTCGATGTCGGTGACGACGACGGCCATCACGTTCCTCAGGGCCTGCTGCCCGGCGGCGTCCAGCCCGGCCTTCTCCGCCATGACTTTACCGATGACCTCGGCGATCAGCTGAGGAGAAAACCACGCAAACCGCTTTCACTGCTAACAGTCAGGACATGAAACCACGAGGACCGCCGAGACGCTCCCCTCCCTGCACGAGGACCTCACCCTGAAGTTGTCGATGGCGATCTTGTGCTTGGTGGCGTGGCTGTGGGCCAGGGGCTTCAGGATGGAGGCGTGGCTTCCTCTGGCCTTCAGCAGCTCACCCAGCTTCCTCAGCACCGTGGCACCGTGGGCGGAAACCCCCGCGTCAGCAGCCATGTCGCCCCGGGCCATGCCGGAGAACTTGGGGAACAGCTTCTGGGTGTCTGGGTGCTCTGTGAATAAACTGTACACACACACACACACACACACACACACACACACACACACACACAGTCTTTTATAGTCTTTTACAGTCTTAAATAGTTCCTAATTTATGTTGTCTATATTATATGTTGTTGTTCGTTTTTATTTATTTTTACATTTTCTCTATATGTTTATATGTTCTTTTTAAAAATGTTTAAACTGTTTGCACATTATTATTATTATTATTATTATTATTATTATTATTATTATTAGCACAATTCATTATATGTTGGACAGAAGAGAAACGTACTTACAATCTTCTGTATGTTTGCACAAAATTGACAATAAAACTGACTTTGACTTGACACACACACACACACACACACACACACACACACACACACACACGCACACACGCGCACACACGCGCACACACCAGGGGTTGCAGATACAACTGTCACATCCTCACGAAACCAACAATATGACTGAACAGTCAATAAAAGCATGCCGAGTTGCATTTTTCTCGCAAACCACGGGCCCGAGAGGAAAGAGTAATCTCATCTGGTCGGAGCCACTGACCGGGTCAGAACCAAGCCCCCGTAGGCGGCGTAGTCCGCCTCCACTGGACCCCAGCACTTCAGCACCAGGTCAAAGTCAGACATGATCTGAGGAGATGGAGAAACGGGACGGGCAGAAGAAAAAAACACTGATTTTGAGAATAAAAACAGGACACAAAGGAACAAACTGAAGGCCTCCATCACTTCAAGTCACACTCCTGGTTGGTTCTGCCGGCCAGGAGCCAGTGAGTCATGACCGAGGTGGCCGCTCGCTGAGTCTGTAAAGCAGCCCTAATTCCTGGAAAGTGGCTGCTCTGAAAGCTGTCCCGTGGTCTTAAAGAGCGTGTAGACTAAACACAACACTTCTTTTTCTTCTCGCAACTGTCTTTTTTTGTTGACGATATCAGATGACCTTGGAATGTAAAACTGATTTATTTCTCGATGGACAAAAACAATCTCCATCAGGACATTTCGATGCATCCTGAACGTGTGATGAACCGCCAAATTAGAACCAAATTCAATTTGAGCCTATTATCGTGTTTTCCCAAAAACTCCTCGCACTTTTAATCCCTGTCCATATGGCCTGAATCAACACATTGATATCAATAAATGTGAATTATTATGATTAACATTACTAAATAAATCAAAAAGACAGTACCTACCTGCAGAGTAGTACAATATCCTGTGTGATTAAACCAAATGATTCCTGGCCTGACTTCCCCTCCTCCGAGCTGACCTTTTATACTCCCTCCCTGCTGTCCCCAAATGAATCCAGAGCTGTCAATCAACTGGCTCTCTCTCTCTCCGCATGGCTCACCACACCTCCACGTTAACAACACCTCCAAACTTAATCTGAAAGTGTTTGACTTCCTATTTGTCGTTAGATTGCATTCAGCTGGGTCAACAGTTTAGACAAAGCAGTTACATTTAGGAGAAGCTAAAAACTTGCAGGAAAACATAGAGGTTTATTTAAATATTTTTTTCCCCTCACTATTGATCCACTCAAAGGGAGAGACGTTGATCTGAGGGATTTGTTCATGTTCTGTCTGCCATGTTGCATTAAAGGTTTAGGGCCTAAATACCTTTCTGAATTGCTGCAATGCCATGACCCATAAATCAAAATGAAATACCTTTAATTTCCCTGTTCAATCAAACTTCGTATTGTTGTCACTTGCATTTGACGGGTTTAACACTTTATTGTCTTTTATTTTAAAGTCCTACTTGTATGTGTCTTTATAATATAATTTCTTGCATCTTGAAAAACAAGCTTAAGTTGATGGCACTCTTTCTGTTTTCATTAAATAATCGAATGAATAAAATGTTATGTTGAGCCTCTATATTCTCTCCTTGTCGTTATAAAGAGTTTTCACAGGACACGTGAAAGAAAGTAGTGAACTTTGAACACAGTTAAGCCCCTCCTCTTCTCCCACGTGGTCTGTTAACGTGGCCGGTTATCCAATAGCATCTGAAGCTGGCGTCACGTGGTCTTTCAACACCCGGAAAAACATGGACTGAGCTTGTAAACGGCTGTGAACGTGTTTAAATTCCAAGTTTAAAGATATTTCCCCACTCGTAGAGGGTTTATTGGTGTCGGTTGTTCAGCAGAGGAGTCCTCCGACATGTTGCAGGCTTTGAAGGGCGTCAGACACCTGCATGCCGGTGTGAAACAAACCGGTAACTAATGCCTGCATGGAGAGACTTAAAAGCGTTTCTTTTTGCTGACAGTCTCTGTCAAAAGTATTGGAAATGTTTCACATAGTTTAATATTAGTGTGTCTGTGCGTGTGTGTGTGGGCGTGCGTATATATGTGTGTGTGTGGCAACTTCACCACGGTCCGATACAAGGTTACAACAAGGTTATTTTCATCAAACTGGGTTTGTGCAACCAAATGCAGTTTGTAGTCCCATTTTGCAACCAAGAAGCCTAAAAGCCAAACTCACTCATGAGTTGTTGCGTCTCACAGATGTTCAGGAGTTAAATGTCCTTTGGGCTCTTTGTAGTCACCTCTGGTCACCAAATTTCAGAAATAATGTTTTATTAATGCTCTTTATTGAACACAGTCATGATAAGACACATTGGGACGTGATGCTATTACACCATATAAGGCAGTTGAACTGGGTTAGACATGAATGTAGATTGCATTCTACTTTGTCAGATGCACCATAAAAGAAGAGGTCAAACTCTGCATTTGTGTTCTGCAGAAAATGATTGAATATTAAACATAAAATGAGGTGACAGCTGTTCACGAGCATGACCCGTGTGTGTGTTTTCTGTCCAGTTTCAGAGCTCTCGATACCGGTCCCATGGGGACACATCAGAGGGAAGGTCTGGGGTCCTGATCACGGTCGGCCCGTGCTGTGCCTGCACGGCTGGGCGGACAACTGCGGCACATTCAACACCCTCATCCCTCATCTACCTCAGGGTGATTGCTTCTCATGCATGAAAACAAAAAAAAAAAGATTTATCTATTCAAACTCGGCTGCCGTTATTTCCGTTTTTGGACTGAGAAGCAAAGCAGTGTGTGAGCCGTGCGCCTCAGCTTGATTTTTAATAAAGTAACTGTGACCCAGGAGTCACTTACCGACCTGTGAGCGCAGCTGGAGAAACGCCGCCGAATGAGAGTAACGAGTGCAGTTTGACACGCAGCGCTCTTCTTCTCCGAGCCTTTTCTCGTCTTCTCTGTTCATTCATCTTCATCCTTTCAGCTAGAAACTCCATCCAGGTAACAATAAGAGGCACCGAAAGCAGAGAAGCCCTCTAGTTTCTCCTGACACTCACCTGATGGATGAGCTCGGTTCATTCAACACTACCTTGTCTTTTCTAAATTGAATGTCTATACCCAGTTTTTCTTCTGTAGTTTAACACGGGTACGTGTTTGCTTAAAGAGGGATGCGACAGTAACTTGGTGACCCCCCCCCCCCCCCTCCTCTCAGAGTGCAGGTACGTGGCGGTGGATCTGGCGGGGCACGGCAGGTCGTCGCATCGTCACCCCGGAGTCTTCTACTCTTTCCCTGCGTACGTGATGGACATACGCCGGGTCGTTGACGGTGAGTAACTTTAAGAAGTTGGGCAATACGTTCATCCACAAACTCAAAGCTCGGAGGGGGGGGGAAGCTCCTGAGGCTGGGGGCTAATTCATTATTATTGATCGTAGTCGAGTCGGGCGAAGAATTTTGTTTCCTTTCTTGACAGCAGATGACAAAACAAATTGTGACACAGCACAGCTTCCCCTCTGTGGAGGGATCACTGTCGTGATCTCCTGTAACACGGCCGGCTCTAGTGCCCCTGTGTTGCAGCGGCAGCGCAGCAGTGGCGTTGTCTCGACTAGAAACAGCCTCAGTATTCTGTGACGAGCTCCTGAACCCGGTTGATGATCTGTGAAATGACTCCCACAGCTCTGCAGTGGAGCCGCTTCTCCATCATCGGCCACAGCATGGGTGAGTGCTGCTCAACGGCACGATTGGAGCATTTAAAATGTCAACTCGTCTCATATTGACGGTATAAACACTTTTTTTCTGTTATTATTTCAGGCGGTAACATTGCTGGAATGGTAAGCGACCGTGTCAAGACATGCGACTATTCTCACACCTACACTGTTCCTCGTGGTATTTAGTCCCCGTTGTGTTTGTTCTCAGTTCAGTGCTCTGTATCCTGAGATGGTGGATGCTGTCGTGCTGCTGGACTCTTATGGGTTCTTACCTACAGATCAGGTACTTACAGCTTTTAGACTTTGGTTTATAATTCGTTGCTTGTTCAGAGTGAGGGGAAATACACCGTACTTTAAAGATGTGTTGCAAAATAAAATCTTAGTTATTCCCACCGGGTTTCAGAACAGTCCTCTAACATGTTGAGAACCCATTGTTCCAGTCTTTTTTTATTTCAAAATCATAACATGAAAGATGGCTTTTTATTTCACATTCAACACCGAACTATCTGTCAGGAGACGCTGAAGCCGAGCACGGACCGATTTGAACAGAAGTGGATTGTTTTGGGGTTATTTCAACAGAGCATGTGCACAAAGAACATCAACTTTGTGTTTCAGGAGGAGAGATTTCATTTCTCAGATTGCAACTTTCCGCCAGTTGAATAATAAAATAGTAAGCGAGGAGGTTTTCTGTGAGTTTTCAATGTTTTGTCAGGCGGGAGAAAGTTTGACATTTTTGTAGTTATTAGTTCTGTTGGGAGATTACTCCGTGGTTTTATGGCAGTAAAAGAGAAGGATGATTTGCCTCGGGAGGTCTTTTGTTTTGGAATTCTCCTTCTACACTTAATTGATTATGTCATCGTTATATGTCGTTATCTACGGCAAAGGATGAAAGAAAAATGATAAGCGGTTCAAGGTCATATCATCCACGCTGGTGTTCCACCCTGCTGCGCCTCGTGGGATCACGCCCGGGTATTAAATATCTTATTAAAAAGCTCACACTATTATCGGAGCTCCCCGCCGTCTATCGCGGGACTCTTGATCTGCACTGAAGGGCTTTAAAAGACTTCATCAAGATGTCTAATGAATTCTAGGTTGCGAGTACATGGAGAATCATATCCAGGTTATTTGACATTTTGAAAGGCATCACATGTAAAATAAATTGAAATTAAAGTCATAATAAAAGCTTTTATTCACTATCGTCATTACATCTGACACAGTTTTGTGCTCTGGGTCGGTGCTTAGCTTTCATATCACGTTATTGTCTTACTCCGTATTGATCCTCTGAGGAGCTGCGCTGCGTGAACCCTCATCATTGACGTTTTTTTATTTTGTTTCAGAAAGAAATGGTTTCGGTGATGAGGCAGGGGATGGATCAGATGTGCCAGTTCGACAAGCAGACGGAGGAGACGAAGAGAAGAGTTTACAGCTATGAGAACGCAGCAGAGAGGTGCTGCACCTGTCCGCTCCGCCTTGTTGGACTACCGAACATCCACTCAAGTGTTTTTTTGTTATTTTTATAAAACCTTTCATTTTGCTTTCAGGCTGTCGGCGGCCAACCCGACTCTGTCTGAGCGGTCTGTGCACATCCTTCTAGAGCGAGGTCTCGTTCAGGTGGAGGGAGGTAATCCTTCTGTCCGCTCATCTCGGCACAAACCTGCCTCACTTTGAATAAGTTTGTGTTCCCCGCTGGTTATGCAATGCATTTATTATCTCTTGCAGGTATGGCGTTTACAAGAGACTTTCGTATTAATCTGGTGGGTTTTTGCACTTCGTCTCTCTTACAGGGTGTTGCATGCATGTGCAGCATTGGATGGTTTTGTCCTATTTTTTTTGTTGTTTTCAGAAAAATATCGTCCGCATCAGTTTGGAGCAGAGTCTGGAGTTGCAGTCGAGGATAAAAGCCAATGTTCTATTGGTTCTGTAAGTAATCCCCCCCACCCATGATTCTTCTTTCCACGTACTAATCTCAGTGTGAAATACACATCTTCGTCCTCTCCTTCCTCTGCGTCTCTCCAGAGCCGAGGACGGCTTTGAGAAATTGTTGACGGGACCGGACAAGGAATTCCCTCCAGTGATAGTCCAGGCCTACAGGGACAGAAACGTGAGTGTGTTTTTACAGCCAGTTTGTGTAAAGTGAGGTACGCTCGCTTGCATCTTTGGGTTTATATTTAGCCGTTAAGCCTGTGTGTGTAATTGTGCCTTTTAGTCGACAGAGTAGCAAAAGTAGCTGCGCAGTTTGAGCTCAATGTCTCGGAGGCAGCGAAAATCTTTAGCTGGGAACCTCGACGCTGACCTACATACTGCGGCTTGATCAACAGAGAACACAACTTCTCTCTCCAAGTGAGACGAACGCATTCAGCTGCTGTGCAGCAAAAGAGAAGCTTCGTATATGTCATAATAATAATGATTGTTTGAAGCAAGCTGTAATCGTTATTTCTATAATAAAACCATATTCAGTTACATTTTAAAAACGGTCGCTCATAGTGAGTCTTTCAGCTCATTGTTTAGCTGGAGCGACTGTTCTGGTCCCCTCTCTTAGTGTTGTTTTCAGTGGGAAAGCCCCTTAAAAGTCCATATAGGGGAGCATTTGGCAACTAGAGAGAGATATTTCCCTCAGGGAGTTGGTGGAGACCAAAACACGGCGCAAAAAGAGAGAGAGAGTTGGACTAGGATGCATCACGTGACCAGGAACAGAACTCCAAATGAATGCTAATGTGGCTCCGTAACTTAAAGTTGAATATGTCAACGTTGTGTTCACAACTTGTTTGTGCTGCCCCCTGGTGGCCAGAAAAAAACAACGGTTATTGCAGGTTGTGACACTCGAATGTCTTTCCACTCGTCTAATAGTCCCCGTCTCTTTCTTCCAGCACACGGTGGTGACGGTGCCGGGCGATCACCACGTCCACCTGAATCAGCCGGAGGTCGTTGCTCCGCTTGTGTCTGACTTCCTGCAGAGCGAAGTGCTGACTCAGCCATCCAGCACAGACGAACAGACCTCCAAGTTATAGCGAACACAGAAACGTCACGTTGCACCGCTGCTCAAACTTCATACTGTACTATTGACTCGCTCCTTGGTGCTTTGAGCTGGGAATCCTTAATGATTTAAAGTATTTTAATAAATATTGACGGAGAGCCAGAGTTATGGTCTTTTATATTTGGCGCATTCTTCTTATTTGTCAAAACCAGGCGCCTACATTACCCACAATGCAACTTGACAGGACGAATATTAGAGACGACACTGGAGGGATTTAGTCGGTTAGAGGCGTCGTGTCATTAACTAAAGTGTCGGGTGTATTTTAAAGGTGCAGTGCGCAGGATTTAGCTCATCAAGCGTAAATATCTCAATCTACAGCCGGTGTTCGCTGTCAATAGACGTTGAGTTACTCTTCAAGAAGAGAACGTGAAAGTGCTTCAATAAAATACATCTGAGGACTGCTCACTGGAAATCTTCTGCCATAATAATTTTATTACGGGAGTGAAACTAATGAGATATGTCGCCTTTCAAGCATGCAGATGAGTCACACACAAAAAAAGCTCTTTTGAATATAAAGTAATCCAGTGACATGCAACTTTAAATTATGACCTCAATCATAACTGTGTTTGCCAACAAAGAATGTGCACTATTGCCTCTGTAAAGATGGACGCTACGGCTGAGCTGTTGCACTCATTAGACCGTACAGGTGATGAAGTCTTCTCAGCCGGCCGGCGTCAGACTGCTGAGTATCACCTTGTGGATTCTGCCTTTTGAGGCGGTGTTTGAAATGCACTGTGGCGAGTCAGGTGTCTTTGATGTTTGCTGCCTGCTGGTAATATTTAAGCAGTTGCACAGTTTCTCTGAAGTGTGTGTGCGCTGCTTCGTGTTTAATCTCAAAAGTCTGAGCCGTGGGAAGAAAGAGGAACCTGTGAGTGCCACCGAGGAATCCGGACTTGTTTACAGCTTGTCTTCAGTATTGCAGCTGTTAAACGATGGAGACATTCAAAAGTTCAAAGCTTTTATTTTGAAGGATTATCTGTTGGTAATCCACACAACTTTAGAAATATTCTAAGAGTAACTGAGTGTGTTACTCTTAAACTGAGCGATGTTTTTTTCCTCTTAAAGCAAACAATATGATATAACTTTGATGAAACAATCAATGCGGGTGTATGTATTCAAGTAATTCAATACCGTAAAAGTCGGGTCACAAGCCGCTGCTACCATACTGGACTGGGACATACTCCATCTTTTTCTGCCATATAAATAGTATGGCGGCATGCTTGTTTGGGACTGTGTCATGAAATAAAAGAATGTTAATACCCTCCATTCAGATAAAATAAACAATTGGAGAACAGAAAACCATTTTAGAGAAAAAACAATGGTGGTCTTAAGCTAATTTGTTGGAATGTCGCTTTTGCTGTAAATCTCACATTGAATTATGAAGGGATGTTGTAATTAAGACACATTTGAGTCTTGATCCATAACAATATATATATGATAATATGTATTTTTCATATCCTAAGAAACATGGGTTCATGTGTGAAAATGCAACTTTTGGGTTGAGGCTTTCAGAAGTTCTTTGACTCGAGGATAGATGTCACTAAATAAATTAAAATTGCATCAAGTATATTGGTACTTTGAAGATGGGTCCCTCAAATGGGAGAAAACAGCTACAGGTGAAAATAAAATGTCAACTGCCTGAAAGACCGCGCCGAGGGACGTAAAACACCCGCGAGCCGAAAGAACGCGGAAGTGACTTCGTGCCGAGGGGGCGGGGCCTGTTCACGCTCTGCTCACGAGCCGAAAGAACGCGGAAGTGACTTCGTGCCGAGGGGGCGGGGCCTGTTCACGCTCTGTTCACGAGCGCAGACGCGAAGCCGAGTTCGCGGACTTTACGCGGAGTTCGACACTGCGCAACGTCCACGACATTAATGGCCGAAGAAGGTAACGAGGTCACACCACGCGGCGCAGAGGCGTCACGTCACGTTCACGCGTGTCACGTGACGACCGTTCATAATAATACCAGCCATGTTGACGTCAACAGTTTGAGTCGTTAACTCTCCGCTGCTGCCCTGCAGTGCGTCCGGTGTTCTCGGACCTCTCCGTCCCGGTCCGGTCGGGTCACGTCAGAGGGAGGGTCTGGGGTCCGGACCGCGGCCGCCCCGTGCTGTGCCTGCACGGCTGGGCGGACAACTGCGGCTCGTTCAACACCCTCATCCCGCTTCTACCTCAAGGTGCACCGTGGCTCGTGGGCGGCACTTCATTGTTAAAGGGGTCTGATATACATCCGGGACTTTTCCCCTTCAAGAGCTTTGCAATTAGATGAGGCCTCGCTCTGAGTCAGATGGAGACACATGCCTTAGATCAACTCCCTTTTTACGTTTATTTATTAAAAAACAGCTGAAACTCACCTGGGTTAGGTGAAGGTTAGTTAACTGAGCTCACTAAACTCTCAGAACTTTACCTCCTTGCGTCCCTTTACTCGGTAGGTTAGTTATCTCTCTTTCCGGGAAACTTCCTTAGAGTTTATGATGATATAAAATCCACCGGTGAATTATAACATTAGAAAATGATAATGTCCAATGATAATGCAGTGTGAATATTTCCCTCATCTCCTCTCAGAGTGCAGGTACGTGGCTCTGGATCTGACGGGTCATGGCCGGTCATCGCATCTCCCTCCCGGAGAGTCCTACAACACTCCTGCATACGTGGCGGACATACGCCGAGTCGTAGACGGTGTGTGTGTGTGTGTGTGTGTGTGTGTGTGTGTGTGTGTGTGTGTGTGTGTGTGTGTGTGTGTGTGTGTGTGAGCTCAGTGTGAGTTTAAAGCATCAGAGTGAGCATCAAAGTGAAGGACTTGTGGCAACTGTGACGAGATACTGAAACCCGGTTGATGATCTGTGAAATTAACTCCCGCAGCTCTGCAGCTGAAGACATTCTCCATCATCGGCCACAGTATGGGTGAGAGCGCCGTCGCAGCAGAATTAATCTTAATCTGTGTTGCTGTGCTCCCAAAAAAAAAAAAAAAAATCATCTCAAGTGCAAAAATCAGGCGCGTCTTCTTCTCCCTTTGCAGGTGCTGACGTCGCTGCAGTGGTGAGCGCCATGGCGTCTCGGATCTTTCCACTCCCGCACTCCAGTTACACAGACTGTTCTGCTGTGTGTGTGTGTGTGTGTGTGTGTGTGTGTGTGTGTGTGCGTGTGTGTGTGTGTGTGTGTGTGTGTGTGTGTTATTTTTCCCTCTCCGTGTCATCGTACGGTTCAAATTGTGTCTTCCGCAGTTCAGCGCGCTGTACCCGGAGATGGTGGACGGCCTCGTGTTTCTGGACTCCTACGGATTCCTCCCTACAGACTCAGTACGACGTCCTTTCGACTCCCCCCCCCGGGGTTCCTCTCACTGCGGAGGGTTCGTGAGGTCGAGTGCACGACCGCCATGTCAGACACCAGCAGCAGCAGCAGCGGTGGCAGAAAGGAATAAGACTGATAGCAGTAGAAGCGGTGGGAGGAGTCGTAGGACTACAAAGTCGAGGCCTTTAGCGTCAGAAGTAGAGGCTGAGCGTCTGTCGTGACCAAAGAGGAACGTCTGAAGCCTGGGAGGAGAGCATTTACTTTTTTATTTATTTATTTTGTCGGCTGTAAGTAGTTTAAATCAGTTCTGGCTCTAAAAATAGATCCCAGAATCGGGCCATTTAGGGACGATCAGATGTAATGTATTGACTGCAGAATGCCAAACCTCCACAAGAGCAATGCAGAGGACCTGACCTCTGTGTCCTCGATGCCTAATCTGTATGAAATGTGTGTGTAGTATATCTACCGGCGGTGAAAATGATTCCTGCAATATCTTTTTGTCTTCCTATTCATCTATTCACTATCGTCTCGTCTCTTTTCCTGCAGAAAGACCTTGCCAAAGTGCTGAGGCAGGGGATGGAGGAGACGCTTCAGTTTGAGAAAAAGACCGACGGCAAGAAAAGAGTTTACACCTACGAGAAGGCCGTCGAGAGGTATGATTCAGACCTCTGAGAACTTTGTCTCTCCGGTCAGCTGATGGGCTGAAGCGTTGTTTTATTTCTCTCAGGCTGTCGACCGCAAACCCGACTCTGTCCGAGCGGTCGGTGCGCGTCCTGTTAGAGCGAGGGCTCGTTCCCGTGGAAGGAGGTGCGTCTCCTCTCTCTCTTCTCCTCCCACAGAGGAATAATCTCACTTTGCTTTTCACCTGAATGTTTCTCTTCTGCAGGGTTCGCGTTCGCCAGAGACCTGCGAATAAATTCTGTGAGTCACGTCCCAGACCTCACCGCTCTCTGTCTGTGTGTCAACTGCTTTTTACAGCGTTCAGCTTGTATTATTTTGTGTTTTTGCTCTCAGAAAAACATCTGGCGCGTCGGTTTGGAGCAGAGTCTGGAGATGCAGTCGAGGGTTCGAGCCTCTATTCTCCTCGTGCTGTAAGCCGTCGCTCACCATCATGACATCGTGTTTCTAACAGCTGACGGTCGTCCTGAGCAGAAAGACACGTGAAAGTCATGAAGTCTCACATTGTTTGTTCCAATTATTTCCCCCCAGAACTGAAAAAGGCTTCAATAAAACGTTTTCTGAACCGTCCCAAAGGAAGTTTGACTGGACGCTCCGTCAGCACTTACGGGACCGAAACGTGAGTTTGCAACTCAAAGTGAACATCTTTGTGGTGATTGATTGTGCGTCTGCTCTTAACCTCGCTCTCCGTCTGCGCCGCAGCACACGGTGGTGACGGTACCCGGCGATCACCACGCTCACCTGAACGACCCGGAAGTGGTCGCTCCCATCGTGTCTGACTTCCTGCGAAACAAAGTGCTGTCCCACCAGCACAAGCTATAAGACACCAACAGCCTGCATGTCGGTCCAGCGATGGGAGAGTAGAGGATGTGTCTGATTTCAGCCTCGACTCTAATCACAGTTCGATGCTGAGAGATCAGTCGAACGTGTTTCTCAGTGTTCAGAGAGGAGAACATGACAGGAAAGGAAAGTTTTCTAATGATACTGATAAAAACGTTCAAGACTTCATTTAGAAGTTTGTGACGTGTTTTCTTTATTCATGTCACACTTGTTTTACTTAGTGCACATAGTTGTTTTAAATACATGTATTGGACACACACACACACACACACATCACAGTACTAATGATGTACTCCTGTCCTCTCTTAATGCCGTACACCTTTTTGTCCTCTGGAGTCAGAAATGACCTCGCCTGGTTTGACTGTTATTTAAAGCTTAAAGTATGAATTACTTCAATCAACAATGAAAGAACTGATATTATATTCATCCTTCCCAAAAGGACTTCAGTCAAGGCTGCGATCGACAACTCAACAAAATCAACTCCAGCAATAAATGTAAAAGACAAGACTTCCTTGTTCTGTCTCTCAAGAAGTGTGACAAACATGTTGGATGTGGATCCAATCAGCTGCTTCCTTCATGACGGAGCAGCTTGAAACGATCAAATCCCAAACGGATCCAACAATCTGCCTCGTCTCGTCTACGAGCTCGTCATCATCTTTCATGTGAAGCGGCTCTGCGTGACATCGGCTGCTTCTCGCTCGTGCGGGAACGAGCTAAAAATGGTCGTCATTAAAAAGAAAAAGTGATGACATCCTCTGACAACTTTTCATGGAGTCGGCCCTTCCTCTGCGGGTCTTGAGCCGGCAAGACCGACTTAAAAGTCCATCGCTCAGGGGAGTGAGTCCATAAAACACTGCAGCGGCTGTCAGTCAGAGCAGATATATGGAGCTTCTCTCTCAATGTCACATAAACGGCGACGGCCTCGCTGTTAAACGGAGAGGAATTGATTCTACGCAGCGAGGCGGCGAGCACCCAGACATCTGAAGGAGCCCCTCTCCCTCCTCTTCCTCCCTCACTCCCCCCTCCCCCGCCAAAAAAAAGATGATTATAGTTATATAACTTTCCCTCCCACTCCCCTCCATCCTCTCCTCCGGCAGCAGGAGGTGTTGTCATGGCAACCCCCACCCTTCCTTCCATTTTTTTTTTTTTTTTTCCTCCCAACGTCAGCGCCAGGAGCTTTTGGAGGGATGAAGCCGCATGCAGCTTCTGTTGCCGCTCAGAGAAGCACATGCAACAGTCGGAGCTGCGGCGGCGCTGCAAAAAAACAACAACACAACAATCTGGTGATTTGAGTCTCTGCTGCTCATCACAGACCGGCTGACACCAGAACCACCGGACTCTGCAGCGCCTGCAGGTAAGCACGGCATACGTGATACGTATGCAGGTAGAAACAGGATTTTTGATTATGTTTCACTGCTCGGCAACACCTGTGTGTGTTTACTCCAAATGGTAAATGGAGCTGTGTGACGTCGCGGTGCCGAGGCTTTTTAAGAAATGACGGGATGCTGCAGTATCACGCGGGATATCTCACCCTGAAGGATCACTTCTTCTTTTTAAACTCTCCTTTCCTCCTTTCCTTTCCTTTCTTCGTCATGTCCCCTCCTCCTCCATCCTCCACCCTCCACCCTCCGGTCCGACAGCAGCGATGTCGTGGCTCTTCCTGGACTGGTTCGTGCCGCTCTACCTGCTGGTGTCCGTGTTGGTGCTGGCGGGCTTCGGCGCCTGCCTGTACTTCCTCGAGCCCGGGCTGCAGGACGCCCACAAGTGGAGCCACAAAACGGCCCGGCATCACCCGCTGGTGGCCAGCGTGAACTGCAGAGACGACGATAGCAATGCCCTGATATGATGGAGAGGGTTGAGGGGAGGGGGGGGGGGCAACATCTGGACAGGGTGCTGATGGGAGACAACACCGTTAAAGATGGAGAAGGGAAGAGGAAGAGGAAGGTGAGGAGGAGAGATTTCCCCGTCCCATGGTTCCAGCTTTTCTCTGATCTTTAACTTTATGTATCAATGACGGAAAAGTGTGTGTGTGTGTGTGTGTGTGTGTGTGTGTGTGTGTGTGACTTCACGCAGGTGGACGGAGGACATGTTGCCCCTATCGAAATGTGATGATGTAAATTTCACCCCCATCTTGTACTCGTGCCAACTTTTACATGTTTTTTTTGTATCCTGACAATCGCTTCGCTTCACTCGTTCACTCAGTCGACTCGTTGTGCGTTTCATCGGTGAAGCGAGCGGCGTGAGGTCGACTCTCTGCCCGAGAAGCGGTCTGGACTGTGTGTCGTGACTTTATTCAAGGTGCCAAGATCACCCGAGATGGACCGAGATGACAGAGAATCAAGTATTTGGGGATGCTCAGAAGTGTTTGTTGTTGTTTGTTTCCATTGTTTTTACTTGACGCATGGTGAGGAAGCTGAGGGCGCGTCACGGCCTCCTCTTGGTGATCATCTGCTTCCTTTGTTGACACAAAATAAAACTGTTCAATCCTCAACTCTCTGGCTTTACTCTCTGCATGTTGATATGAAGTTCATCAAGAGTAAAATGTAAGATTTATGTCGGTATATCGACTCAAGTACTGGACTGAAGTACAATTTGAAGGTTCTTGTACTGTACTTGATCATTTATGCTGCTTTGTAGTTCCACTACATTCATCTGAAAGCTGTAGTGAGTGAGTTAAAACATAAAAATCCCCTTAAATATGTATTTTTTAAACAGTTTGAGGCCCTAAAGAGGTAAAAGTATCCAATATAATACAAATTAGCAGAAAGGAACCAATTTTGTGTCTAGCCCTTAATTTTTCCCTGTGTTTGAGTCGTCGTAGGAATCCTAAATTAATTCCAATACTTGAGTTTATTGTATGTATTTGTTCAGCAAAGTCTTGGGAAAAAAATGTATATCTGCAAAAAAATCACTTTTAAAAGATATTTTGATTGTAACTATGAACATCCAGCATGATATGAGCCAGATTCCCCAAAAAAGCCTCCTGGAGCGTCAATAAGACACCTTTTTGGAAAGATTAGGACCTAAAGAATCAGAATCTGCAACAGAAATCACAATAAAACAAAGTCTTGGTCTGTTAGGAAGAAGTTTCAGTCCAAAAACTGTGTCGTTTGGTTCAAAATTTGATGCAAAAAGATTGTCTGAATGGGGCATGCTGGGACTTAAAATGGGCGTCGGAGGATTTTTGCGTACGGTTTCCAAAAGGTTAAATCCTCTCACTCCTCTCAACGCTGCTCAGGTGAGTCTCGAGCCGCCTGTCCCCCCTATAGGTTGAGATAAACCTGGTATCATCAGACAGCGAGACCACCCTGAGGCTGCACCGCCGTCGCCCCATGAGCAAACCAAAACAGAGACCGGCGTGGGCGTGGAACAGAGCGGCCTCAGTGTGGAGGAATGGAGGGAATGGCACTCGAGAGCCCACGACTTCCAGCTGCAGAGCTCCTCCGGGTCCACAGCAGAGACTTTGCTTCAGACGGCAGGTTTGTGTGTTTTCCTCTTTTGTCATGCTTGTTTTTGTAAACGTGTGTGATGTCATGTGGTTTCAGACCGCAGGGTTTGAACGTATTTAAATGCTCAACAATTTTGAGGTGAGTATTTCCATTTTATGACACTTTATACTTCTACTGTTCAAATACTGCACTTTGTACTGCAGTTTACAGCTGTTGATCGTAACTTAGATAGAATATGATGCACTGCTCGTTTTAACAGGATGTAAAGCAGGTAAAGTTGTCTCTACCTCCACCAGCTACAGCAGTAAAACACCAGCCGCACATGAATGCATTAGTATTAACAATCTAATCATATTAAACTATACCGTGAATAAAGGAAATAGCAACTTGTGGTTTTGCTTTCATGAAGTAATTGTACTTTCTTGATTCTTTTAAAGTAGTACACATTGTGGTATTAATACTCTTTAACATAAACAGAAGATCTGAAAGCCGACTTTCCTCAATTTCACCTCTCCCATCTATTGAATCTTCTTCTTCATCATCTCTTCCCGCACAACTCACAACAGAATGAGTGTTTCTGAGCACCTGGCGCCTTCCATCCCTCAAGCATCAGCGTCCTCCAGACGTCCATCGGTCTGCTTGTCTCCTCCTCTGTCTCTGTCGTCTCCTGTCATCAAGAAGAAAGCCATCAAGATCCCCTCATTTGACGAGAAGGGGCTCATCTCTGAACAACACGACACAAAACCAAACGCCGACAGGTGACTGGAGCTTGAATTCCACCCTCAGGTTGATGTAAAACAGTAAATATTGTGCTGAAATCATTTGGTTTACACTTGTTTCTGCTCCCTCTTGTGGCTGCAGATCTTTTGTCCCAATTTGTCCCTTCAAGGCATCCAGTCAGCCCACTTGGAGTAAACCGAGTGCGAGGGGAAACCCCGGAGAGAGAGCCTCAACGCTCCCGAGAACCAACCCCAGAAGGCCCGGCTCTCCAGCTCTCTCCGTGAAGCCCGGCGTCTCTGTTTGTCTCGCTCCAAAGACAAATTCCTCTCCCACTCTCATACCGAAGCCAAGGGACTTCCTCCGTCTTCCCGCCTCCCAGTTCAGCGATCCTCCCCCGTCCCCGCGCCCGCCGAGGCCGAGCGCGTCACCGACCCTGACCGTCCCGACACCCAGACGGAGTCCATCCCCGACCTCCCGAGGGATGAGTCTGGATGGCCGAGGAGGCCTGCGGTCTTCTCCTGTGGCGAAGGAAAGGCAAGCGAGATCGATCGCCATCTCGAACGCTAAAGTTGAGCCCGAGTCCGTCAATCAGAGGTCTCCAAACCAGGCGAGGCGGGACGTTCTCGACCCGGAAGCTTTCCTGGACTTTGCCCACCCGGCGGCGAGGAGAGCTGGTCCCACGTCTCGACCGCGGGCCGACTGTTTGATCCACAGACAAGCGGCCTCGTCTCAGCACTCGGGCTTGAGTAAAATAGAACATATTCCAAAAGATAAACCAAAGCCTCCGCCTGGGGAAATAAACATACCTTCAATCCTCAAACCCAAGTCAAACGTCACACGGCAGCAGGAATTTCTACCGAGCGGAGCGACAGGTGCACAAACATCCTTGTCAGGGTGTGAGGGGATGAGGTCCGCTCAGGTTGTACCGGCTCCTTGCTCGAGCCTCAGCTTTCCCAAGAAACTTATAGACTTCCCCCAGAGGAGGGCTCTGGCCTCCAGTGATCACCCGTATGAGGTGATGCGTTCTGAGGGAGGTGCAGCTTCACCATCGAGTCCCAGAGCGTACCAGCCGCCCGATGTCGAGGGCAGAAGAAGACGTTTTGACCTCAACGATGACGCAAAAGCTGACGCGGCATTTCCGTCTAATCTCAGGAGACCCAAAGAGGAAAGCGGCGCGCGGACGACGAGGGGAAATCCATCTGAAGTCCCCCAACAGTCTCCTCCGACACGCAGATTCTGGTCGAAGGCTGCGGTCCCGGTGAGTCAGTCCGACTGTGTTTCAAAGGTTTACAGCTGCCGGTCAAGAGACATCGATCGTGAAACGGCGTCCCCGCGGTGTGCGGACAGATTCAATCGACTTAGGACACGCCTCATGGCCCCTTGGACGCAGGAGGCCTCCCGAACCACTTCTGCTGAGTACGCCATGCCAAAAACGGCCCTTTCAAGACCCGACGTCGCCTCACACAAGCATCCGTCCGATCCCAAACAAAACCAAAGCCACAAAGAGGTGACCTGCAGGGACACCGGACTGAATCCAACAGATCTTTCTGCACCAGCTGACCATCACCGGGCGCCAGCAAAGCTACCAGAATATCCCCCAGAGGAATGCTGCCCATTCAACACAAACAGTTTTGGCATCGGTTCAATGGGGGTCTTTGGCCTGCCGTCGCACAGAGTGAGCCACACACCAGAAGAGACAACAACAACAACAACAACAGCCTCCCCTCCACTACGCCGACTGAACTACCCTGCAGCAGACGGAGCACTTATCATGGAGGATCCAGAGGACTCCTATTACGTCACCATGTATTACCCTGGATCAGTGTACGTGGGTGAGTATCCAAACCGCCTGGAAGACACAGTCAATGAATCCCTCCAGGCACACATGACATACAGGGACTCTCTCAGCGCTCGTGGTTTAATCTCTTTAGAGTTCGATAACTTTCTGTCCGCGGGGTCAGAGAGGGTAGCAGGCGGGATGTGAGACATCAGTCCTTACCAGCGGAGTAACAGACGTGCGGAAAGACACGACAGCGTTGGTTAGCTGCTCCGTCAAAGTGACGAGTCTGAGAGGACATGCCAATGCAGTCGTCCAGAGACGAACAGACACGAGGAAAGCATGCAGAGAGGAGGAGAAACGAGGGCCGACAGGAGAGCAACGCAGAGATAAAGTGTGAGTACAGGCAGGCAGAGCTTGGCTTGTAACACTCTGAAGAGCCGACTTAATGCTGTGTAGCTGCTGCTGGTAGAAGTTAAGTTATAGCCCTGGATAGAGATTAAAAAAAACACAATAATTATGAATAATGTGCCGACTGTATCTGTAGATCTCCCTGCCACAGGGTGCATCCTGTATGTCCATCCGGCTTCATTTGGAGGCCCGTACAAGGAAAAACTGTCCAGTATTTTATTTTAGAAAACAAACCAGCTCTGGCTCCGCTTCCCAGCTGCTTTCTCCTGGAGCCGTCAGCTGTATCACACGGCCTGCATCGTGGATAGTTTCAGTAGTTGTCATGGAGATGAATCTGTTGCATGCAAACGTAAAAAAGCTGCACAGTGAAAAAAAGAAAAGATTTGGATAAAAAAGATCAGGAAAATCAACTTTGTGTAGCAGAGGGAACCATTGGTTAATTTCCTTGGGCATAGGACTTTGATTCAACTTTTTTTATTTTTAAATATATTTATATATGTATATATTAGGCTATTATATATATATATATATATTTATATATATATATATATATATATATATATATATATATATATATATATATATATCCAGAGAGAGAGAGAAATTTACATATAACTATCTAATATATATATATATATATATATATATATATATATATATATGTATATATATATATATATATATATATATATATATATATATATATATATGTATATATATATATATATATATATATATATATATATATATATATATATATATATATATATATAATATATATATTTAAAGTTTTGACATTTTAAACATGATTCGTTCACCAAAATAAAACTGGTCAACTCACACCAAAACAATGTAAATAAATAAACAATGACGTAGCACTGCAGGTAAGATTGGTGCAGGTGTGTTTGGGGTGAACTGTCCCTTTAAGTAAATCACCTGCATACTTCTTTTCCACCGTATTTCACCACGTAAACGTGTCTAATTATAATGCGTCCGACAGGATCCCCTAAAAATAGACGCTGTACCAAATAATGTCCCTTTGAGGTGAAAACCTACTGCGCATGCGCGCTGCATCTCCCCACTCCCTCTCCTCTTGTCGCCACGGTAACGGCGTAGGGGAGGGAGGGGCTCGCGGCCGGAGGGAACAGGGGAGGCGAGGAGAGGTACCCGGACTGATCACGTGACCGCCGCTCATCTCGTCGCCTCTCTGCTTTTTTTTTTTTTGGATGCACGTCGTTCGCTCTTCGGACCGAGAGCCACCATTTGATCCTCCGCTCCACCGACAGCAGACTCGCGGCGTCATCTGACCGGGAATCGGTGAGTGCGACGCGGCCGTAACATCCGACGTACGGCGCCGCGAGCCGACCGTCGTAGCTCGATGCTAACAAGGGGCTGCCGCTAGCCGGTAACGTCATCACCGCAGGGACAATGGGGGGGTCGACGGGCGGGATGGAG
Source organism: Clinocottus analis (assembly GCF_023055335.1). Lineage (NCBI taxonomy): Eukaryota > Metazoa > Chordata > Actinopteri > Perciformes > Cottidae > Clinocottus > Clinocottus analis. Next base: position 4,500,571 of record NW_027175998.1, on the reverse strand, counting down.
CTAGCGCGGAGCCACGGCGTATGTGTGTGTGTGTGTGTGTGTGTGTGTGTGTGTGTGTGTGTGTGTGTGCGTGTGCGCGCGTGGCCCTCCGCCTTAATTAGCGCCGCCATCCAGAGCCAAAATAAATGCGGTGTTTTCAGTGAGGAGGGTGCAGGTTCTTCATGCCCCCCCCCCCCCCCCCTCCCCCTGCAGCGTGATGCAGACATGCGTCTGGAGACGTGCTTCATGTCCGCGTATGAGTGTGTGATGGATGCCTCAGTGACCCGTATGGCTGCGGATGCACAGACCTAAAGCATGGCAGCAGGCTGATGCATGTGGACACCCTAGAGGGAGGGGGGGGGGGGGGGTTGATGGCTCTACTAGTGCCTGTTACCGTGACCATCTGCCTGCACTGTTTGCTTCACTTTAGAGGATCAGCTCATAAGAAACATGGCTTGGTGTGGAGCAATATGCATCACACATGTAACACTGTTGTGTGACGCTGCCGCTGTGATGCAACGGGCGTGATGTCACCAGGGCTGCAACTCACTAAGCAGCTAACTAATCAGCTTCATTATCAGTCGACTTGATTGCGATTTTCTAGCTTAGTCAGAATGCCAGAGTCCATTGTCGCGTCATAAGATGTATTGTTTCGCTTTATTCGGTTCGCTATCACAGTAGACGAAGAAAACAGGGAAAAGATGATAACTTCTATCAAAGCAGCTGCTGACACTTCCTGTCATTGTTGCAGCTGTAGAGCTGGCAGTATGAAGAAGACGCCTAAACTCTGGGATCTTTGAGGCAGATACTGATATTTGATTCTACATTATTAAAAAACCCTAAAACATTCTACATGTGTGATGGAGGGATTTTAGTTTTTATTGTAAATATAAATATAAATATAATTAACCGTGTCAGTGCTCTCTGGTGACCAGAGACACATCTCTTGCATTTCTGTACTGAAACTTTACGGCAGCACGTCCCACCTTGTTGGTTTGGATGAACAGACCCTGGAAGACGTCCGTAACCCATTTCTTTAAAAGTGGAACGAGCCAAATGGAGGCGGGGCCTCGGCCTGCTCTACTGGCCTACATCCTACCTCCTAACGTGTGCCCTCCCTCTCCCCTCTCTCCTCTCTCCTCTCCCCTCTCTCCTCTCTCCTCTCTCCTCTGCAGACATGTCAGACGTAGGCCCCCCAGAGGTGAGACCCAAACCGGCCGTCCCCGCCAAGCCCCCAAATGTTGGGGCTCCTTCCCCCTCCAACCCCTTCCCGCCCCAGGGCTTCGGGGGAGGAGGAGGAGGAGGAGCTTCGTCTCTCCCTCCCAGCGCCATCCCGGTCCCCATCGGGAGTCACGCCCCCGGCCACGGTGCGGGCCACGGCGGCGTCGGGGGGCTCGCCGCGGCGCACAACGGCGGTCAAGCCCACGCGGGCTCCCACAGGTCCGCCGGTGGATCCGTCCTGCTGGGCTACATCGGTGTCGACACCATCATCGAGCAGATGAGGAAGAAGACCATGAAGACGGGCTTTGACTTCAACGTCATGGTGGTCGGTAAGTCACAGACTGCCGCCTGCGGAGCTGTGGGGAGAGAACAGGTTTACAGGAGCGTTCATTACTCCCCCCCCCCCTTCCCCCCTCCACCTCTCGCCACAGGTAACAGCGGCCTCGGGAAGTCCACTCTGGTGAACACCTTGTTCAAGTCCCAGGTGAGCCGGAGGAGTGCAGGATGGGCCCGCGATGACAAGATCCCCAAAACTGTGGAGATCAAAGCCGTGTCCCATGGTGAGTGAAGCAGCTCTGTAATAAATGTACTGTAAGCTATGGTATTGTGTTTCCGGGGCTTTTATTTTGGAAGGAAAGGTGCGGAGAAATGTTGATGGTAGAAAAAGAGAACGATGATAAAGTAGTTGCCGGCTTGGCTTCACAAACGAGCATCGTTTCCTTATTTTCTTAAGACTACACAGTTGAGGCGCCCCGACATAACGCTTGGTACTATATGAATCATTAAAAAGCAATAAAAGGGCACGCCTCATGTGTCTGTTGGGCAACATGTCCGAAGGTTATTGAACGCAGCTTGAAACACAGATGGACAGATGATTGACGGCAGGTTGTTCCAGGTTCAGCCAACTAGATTCTTATGATAATCTGGGTCTGGGATTTCTGCTACTACTCAATTTTCTGACTCGGTTAACCTTATGGAAACAGTTTGAAGATCCTCCCGCGCCAATTTTAAGTCCCAGCATGCCCCATTCAGACAATCTTTTGGCATAAAATGTGTAATTTTTCCATTTTTGAACCGAACGACACAGTTTTTTTTGATTAAAACTCCTTCCTAACAGGTCAAGGTTTTGTTTTATTGTGATTATTGATACAGATCACGATTCTTTGATCCTAATCTTTCCAAAAAAGGTGTGTTATTGATTGCTTAAAGAGGCATTTTTGGGGAATCTGGCTCATATCATGCTGGATGTTCATAGTTACGATTAACATATCTTTTAAAAGTGATTTTAAAGGGCGACTGAAGGCCTGCCGACCCAACCGTGTTCAACACGGCTCAATTTGTGGTTGGCGAGGGGGAATCTGGTCGTGTTTTCCCTTCGATACCGAGTCCCCTCCTCTAAAACATGCGCGTTGTGATGTTCCTCCCACGGAGAAGACGAGCTAACTCTCCACCGCCGATTTTTTTGGGGGGGTTTGTCAGGAATCCTCATTATCCAGAACACACAGCAGAGGACTTTTCCCCTGTTGAACATCCAGATAGAGAGCGACACTCATCAAATACATCGAAGTGATCGTGTTTCCACGTACGAAGCAACATCTGTGGTCCAAGAACGTTTCCTTGTGTGTGTCTTACAGTCCTGGAGGAGGGCGGTGTGAAGATGAAGCTGACAGTCGTGGACACCCCCGGCTTCGGAGACCTAATCAACAACGACAACTGGTGGGTTTCCTCTCACCTCCAGCATCATCAAAGACTCCTAAAGGTCATCGTCACGCCCCCCCGACCTCACCGAGAACCGCCGTCCTCTCGTCGCCTCACAGAATGCGACGCCGCATCTTAGTCCCTCCCCCTCTGGTGAAAAGTCTTCTCACCTCTCCTCCTCTCTCACCTCCCCTGCAGCTGGGAGCCCATTTCCAAGTACATCAACGAGCAGTACGAGAAGTTCCTGAAGGAGGAGGTCAACATCACCAGGAAGAAGCGCATCCCCGACACCAGGGTGCACTGCTGCATCTATTTCATCACCCCGACTGGGCACTCGTGAGTTCACCTTTTTTGTCCGAGGATGTTTTTGTGTGCAGGCAAAAAGGACAAAAGAACCGGGACACAAACTTTAGTCCAACGATAAGCCCACTTTTTCAAATAGCATCCACAGCGTACGTCTTCTGTAATTGCTGGAAGGATAGAGTGAGGTCTGAAAGAAGTATGAAACATGACATATTCAATCTCTTCTGGGATAATCACATCTACTTACTCCCTCTCTCCTTTCTCCCCGTCCGTCCGTCTCAGTCTCCGGCCGCTCGACATCGAGTTCATGAAGCGCTTGAGTCACTCGGTCAACATTATTCCCGTCATCGCGAAGTCGGACACGATGACCATGGAGGAGAGGCTGGACTTCAAACAGAGGGTGAGTCTGAGCCGATTAATCACCCGGACCTGCATATCAGCCATAATCAGCCTATTGTTTGATTATAACACTATTCATTTATGTCAACATCTGTAGTTAGAGAAATGCTAAATGCTATGCTACAACATGTTTGTTCTCCACGGAGACAAATGTGTTTTACAACTCCAAGATGAAATATATATTTTGGTATCAAGCTGCTTTAGTCATTTTTACATTAATAATGGATTAAATAACAAAGGTCAAAGGTGAAGCTCATAGTGACAAACTACAGACTGTATATAAAGATGGAGGATATGAGAAAAACAAAGCTAATATTTTGGAATATTTTAGCTTAATTTTTGTACATTGAGAGAAACCAGACCAGCCAGCAAGTCAATAAGGAAGAGCATTGTGTCTAATGGCCAGCAGGGGGCGACTCCTCTGTTAAAAGAAGTCAGGTTGTATAGAAGTCTGTGAGAAAAAGACTCTACTTCTACTCTGCTAAACACACATCTGGATGTGTAAACACACATCTAGATGAGTAAACATACAGCTGGACGTGTAAACACACAGCTGTTTGTGTAAACATACATCTGGATGAGTAAACATACAGCTGGATGTGTAAACACACATCTAGATGAGTAAACATACAGCTGAATGTGTAAACATACATCTGGATGTGTAAACATACATCTGGATGAGTAAACATACAGCTGGACGTGTAAACACACAGCTGTTTGTGTAAACACACATCTAGATGAGTAAACATACAGCTGAATGTGTAAACATACATCTGGATGTGTAAACATACAACTGGATGTATAAACATACAGCTGGATGTGTGAACATCAGCTGGATGTGTAAACATACATCTAGATGAGTAAACATACAGCTGGACGTGTAAACACACAGCTGTTTGTGTAAACACACATCTAGATGAGTAAACATACAGCTGAATGTATAAACATACATCTGGATGTGTGAACATCAGCTGGATGTGTAAACATGCAGCTGTTTGCAAACAACTTCACTGTTTCCGATTTATACAGTGATAGTTTGTCAATGTGGTTTTTATTGCTTGTTTTTGCTGCCCCCGAGTGGCCAAAGACAGTAATCGATCCAAACGTGGGTTGGACTGTGTGTAAACACTCTTTCCAGACTGTAGATACACTGGCTTTGGCTTGTGCTGCAGGTAAGGAAGGAGCTGGAGATGGGCGGGATTGACTTCTACCCTCAGAAAGAGTTTGATGAGGACATGGAGGACAAGAGCGACAATGACAAGATCAGAGTAAGTGGCTGTGTTTGTTCTTTCACGCACGTTGTGCGCGTTGAGTCTTCCCCTCCTCCACACAGTATGTCGGGGCACTGGGGCACGTCGGTATTAGTTTCATCTCATGAACGCTCCGGCGCACTGAGCCGCGTTGAATTGTCTCCGTCCATAGGAGGCGATGCCCTTTGCGGTGGTGGGCGGCGACAAAGAATATCAAGTGAATGGCAAACGCGTTCTGGGGAGGAGGACGGCGTGGGGCATCGTAGAAGGTGAGTTACGTGGCCTTTCTGAATCCGCATGCTTTTATAATCGTACTAAACGCAGCTAATATCCATGGCGTCCGGTAAAGGACGAGCTGTGACATTTGACTCTCTTCAATTTCCTCCTTTTCTTCCTCTTTGCAGTTGAAAATCCAAACCATTGTGAGTTTGCTCTGCTGAGAGACTTCCTGATCAGGTAAAAAAGCCTTTTGAATGTACTCGCTTGAAGACGTAGAGGTGAAATGTGTAACCAGCTCCTGTCTTGTCTACACCACCTATACCTCGGTGGTAGTGAGTCCCTGTAGCGTCTCACACGAGCCGCTAAAGGGAAGTCAGTCACGCTGGAGTTACAGAGTTAGTTCCCGTTATTTATTTATTTTTTCGGATAAAGCCAAAGTGGCTTTCCTTTTCGTCCTCGCCACCACCAGGAGTTAGTTGGCAGACCTGGTTCAGTGGCTCAGATCCTTTGGCACCGGGGTTAGCGCTGGATAATTAGTGTCGCTACAGCTAACGGCTAACGGCTAACTGAAGGATGAATTCTTGCCCTGTTGTTCATCAGAAGTTGTTGTTTGGACCCAGTAGAGGTGAAATGCTGCCCCCTATCTGTTGGCCAGGTATCACACATTTAATTTAAGGAGCAATAAGAGTATTTTATCAACACAAATTGTGGGTCGCAATAACCGCGCTGCAGCCAAGATTATTGCCACTATGGAATAATCTGCGGATTATCTTGTTCGGTAAGTAAAATGTCAGGAAATAGTGAAAAATATGAACTTTTAAGAGCTCATGGGGGATGTATTGAAATATAATATTATTATAATGTATTAATTTTCAGTTTGCTACCACAGAAAGATGAGAATACCAGCAAATATTCACATTTGAGAGTCTGGAACCAGGATTAGTTTGGGGCGTTTTTTGCTAAAAACAAATGATTCAAATTAATTAATTCCCAAATAGTTGATGATTACTTTTCAGATAATGAACTACTCCATTAATCAACTAATAATTGCTGGTGTGACACATAATAATGTTGTGAGAATAAGCATAATCACTGCATGCTCAGCATTTTGAATGGTTCAGATTGCTTCCTGCTTCCAGTCCTGCAGTGAGCAGGGTTTCACTACAGTCTCATCATGCCGATGCTTCCTTGTGAAATAGATATTTCTATATCTATATCTGTGCTCCTGTGCCTCTCCTTCTCAGGTCTCACCTCCAGGATTTGAAGGAGGTCACTCACAACATTCACTATGAAACCTATCGTGCCAAGAGACTGAACGCCAACGGCGGTCTCCACCCCATATCCTCCAAGGACACCCAAGAAAGCAACCTGTAGTCAGCTCAGTCAGCGTGAGAACAAAAACAGTGCAATCCAGTTGAGAGGAATCTACAGAATAGTGTTATCTTTGTCACTGCGGCATTGATGCATGCTCAGAAAAAAACATTTTAATCTGTAAAACTCTGTGTTATTCAAACGTGATTTTTTTTTTTCTTTTTTTTTTCTGCTCCCTAACTCCGCCCATCGTCTCGACACTTTTATCCCCACAAACACATCAAACCCCTCTGGTTCACTTTCTAAGTCTAAGTATTTGGAAAGAGCAATCCCTCACAGATAACTGAGTGCCATTAAAATATTAACAGTTTATCAGCTGCCAATGCCTTGTCATGAGGGTAGGATTAGAAACCACGTCATTATGCGCCTCAGAGACAAGGTTTATGTGTTAGTGTCTCGGCTACAAATTGCTTCTTTAGAATTCTCCGCAGCAACAGCTGATTCGAGGGAAGAATCCCTGCGGCTTCCCCGCTAACAAACAGATCCAGCTGCTGCGTCTGCTTTTATACCCTTGCGAAGGAAGACCAAGGAAACGTTCCCCGACCGGTTCGTGTTTAAAAATAGTTTTGCGTGCACAGACCTGCATACGGAAATGAGAGAAAGCTGCAACATCACGTATGAAATGCAACTGTGTGTGTGTGTGTGTGTGTGTGTGTGTGAGGAATCCACAAGCTGCATGGCTGTGCATACTGTCGATTCTGCGACTCCACGATTCCCCATAATCATGCACAAACAAACTTGAATCGCTCGGGGCGATGCGGTTACAGAGGAGGAGAAATGTGCACTCATGCATTTAGTTTGCTCCGTGGAGGATAATTATAAAACATATCGGTGGTTTTAATAAATATTAAATGTTTCTTGTTTCTCTGACATGCTCCTCTCATGTTAATGTTAATCTAAATGCATGTCAGTAAAACAAAACAAAAAAACACTAATCTTTGCTCGTGTTTTTTTCTTTTCTTGGTAGATCTTATGCGTTATTCTCGTCACCCTTCCCACTCAGGAAAAGAATATTTTCTTACCCAAAATAAATCCCACCAAGGACACGGTGCAGGTGGACAGAACACTTATCAAATTGTTTGATGTTGATAAAATAATATTTTTTGTGTGAACAGTACAGAACTCTAACGTGGTCAACCAGTATTTGTGTTGATGCCATTTTAAAATGAAATTCATATCGTTCTCCACAAGGGGGCAGCACTCTGCCACGTATGGGCAGGGACTCGCTAGGCGCTCGGACCGACTCCATGTCCTCAGACATTCCAACCACTCAGATTTTTTTTTAGGCACGTTTACACACGGTCCAGTGTTACTTCCTGATGACGTTTACAGAGTCTGGGTCCTCCGCTGCTGTCAGTGATAACTTATCCATCTCTCCAGATCAAGTTTACAAGAAACTTTAATCATATTACCCCAGTGGGATGCACTCAAAAGTGTCGGCGCAATCATTCCAAATCAATTTGATTAACGGAGTTGTAATTATGTTTACCGAGTTATCCAACAGTTACGAGAGCGGAGCATGAATATGCCAAAACTAAGAGTAATTTCGCCATCAATCGATCCATCAATCATTCTTTGTTTTGGGTTGAGTCGTCATTTTGATACAGTCATACACGTTTGTGCGATTTTGTTATGTGAAATGTGATTCGTCTGCAACACGTTGCTAGTAATTGTGTGTGATTCTAGTGCGGTCAAAGGTTTCAAGGCGGAAAATTTGAAACGCTGTTTGTGTGCATGCTTGTGTCCATACTGCCTGATTGCTCACAGCCGATCAGTTCACACGTCGCAGCGACTTCAGCTGATCAACTCCTCCTGAATGTGTGATGTGTGTACATCGAATTGCTCTTTCATGAGGGGAAAGCGCTGCTGTCTTAACTCCCTGTAACTAAACTGACAGCTCGCTGTCCACATATCACTCGTCCCTTTTGACTTTTGAACTTCACATTGTACATTTAGTTGATAACCACATTGAGATATACCTTTCAGTGTTATATTGAGTTATTTATACATTAATGTCTTATTATTGTAATTTATTCTTTATTTAATAAAATCACATTCCCATGGTTTTTTTTTTGGAAAGAGCTGTTTTTATTCACGTCTCGATGCATGATGTGTATTTTGAATATTTATATAATGCCCTTAAAGTGCTCAATTCAATATTTGGGATATTTTTATTGTCTTCCAAAAGATTCTTGCAGTTGCTCGCATGTGTCCGACGTCTGTGAGTGACTGTTCACCTCGATGTCCGTCCACAGCTAATCTCGCAGCTAACTGCGTACCTTTTTGCTAATCCTAACCGCCCAGTAGGGGGCGCTAGCGATACCACAGCTGAGTGCATCGCCGACCCCCAGACGCTGTGGGCAGGACACCGGCAGCTCACATAAAATGTGTATTGCCAGATGAGGCTTTTTAATCCATTTGATAGACACATAGAACAGCCAATAGGGGGTGCTGAAGTTGACACAGTTTTACTTTTGGATAACAGAGTTCCACTAAAACTGAAGTGAGCCCACGTTGTCTTATTCCTCCATTATTGTGTTCGGGTTAACACTGAGATCGCTATGAATCCACATCTGCTAACAGGTTATGGACCCAGAGTTACCCAGGGTGAACCAGAGTTATCCAGAGTTACCCAGAGTTATTCAGAGTTATCCAGAGTTATTCAAAGTTATCCAGAGTTACCCAGGGTGAACCACAGTTACCCAGAGTTATCCAGAGTTATTCAAAGTTATCCAGAGTTACCCAGAGTTATCCAGAGTTACCCAGGGTGAACCAGAGTTACCCAGAGTTATCCAGAGTTACCCAGGGTGAACCAGAGTTACCCAGAGTTATTCAAAGTTATCCAGAGTGACTCGGAGTTATCCAGAATTACCCAGAGTGACTCAGAGTTATTCAAAGTTATCCAGAGTCATCCAGAGTGACTCAGAGTTATCCAGAGTGACTCAGAGTTATCCAGAGTTACCTAGAGTGACTCAGAGTTATTCAAAGTTATCCAGAGTTATCCAGAGTGACTGAGTTATCCAGAGTTACCCAGAGTTATGCAGATTTATCCAGTTACCCAGGGTGAACCAGAGTTATCCAGAGTTTCCAGAGTTACCCAGGGTGAACCAGAGTTATCCAGAGTTATTCAAAGTTATCCAGAGTTATGCAGAGTTTTCCAGAGTTACCCAGAGTTATGCAGAGTTATCCAGAGCTACCCATAGTTACCCAGGGTAAACCAGAGTTATCCAGAGTTACAGAGGGTGAACCAGAGTTATCCAGAGTTACCCAGAGTTATCCAGGGTGAACCAGAGTTATCCAGAGTTACCCAGAGTTATCCAGGGTGAACCAGACTTATCCAGAGTTATCCAGAGTTACCCGATGTCAGCCAGAGAAAATTATCCAGCGAAGTGCCACAGAGAGAAAAGTCGCAACGTCCCGTGTTTCCGGTGAGTTAGCATGCTATGCTAGCACCATGAGTCGGTGGAACAGCCGAGTAGCCGTTGGTCCCGGCTAGTTTGACGGAGATGAAAATACTTATGAAGTGTGGGAGACAACATTTTTGGGGCATCTTTGGTTTCAAAGGCTTAAGGAAACTATTCTGAATGAGCCGGCCGACGATAAGGAAGAAGGATCGGAGGATGTTGAAACATACGCAGAGCTAATCCAGTTTCTGGATGATAAAAGTTTGTCGCTTGTAATGAGAGAAGTGGCAGACGGCGGGTGGAAAGCCTCAAAGATACTGTGAGACAATTATGCTGGCAAAGGGAAGCCACTTGTTATTAGTTTGTATACAGAACCGACTTCACTTCAACAGTCGAGCAGCGAGAATGTGACCTAGTGAGTTACGCGAGCAGAGACCGCCATCACAGCTCTGAGAAACGCAGGTGAGACATTGAGTGATGGGACTGCCAGAATCATTTAAGCCGTTTGCTATTCATGTCTCGCAAAGTGACATGAATGTGTGCTTCAGATGTTGCATCAGAGGACACAAAGCCAGAGCGTGTCAGCGCAAGCAGTGGTGTAGCCAGTGCAAAAGCAACACACATCGGGACGCGACTTGCAGAAAGAAACAACGGTGGGACGACGGAGGTGAACAGCAAAGAGCATGCGTTCTGGACCAGCAACAGGGACGCGGAGGACCAGGACTGATGGTCTGATGGTGGACTCAAGAGCGACTTCCCACATAATCACGGATATTGCAAAGGTACACAATGAGGTACACAATTCCACGTTCATGAGTATGACAGACTACACTACCTACAAACAGTAGTTGATCAAGGTGACGACCAATGTAAGGGGTGTTTTGATATGCGGACATGGCAAGAGATTTTAGGGCACTGTAATTATGATGATATTCAGAAGTTCGAGAGTGTTGTTAATGGTGTGGCATTCAAGGGTACAACAGAGAGACCTGACCTTCATTGCGAAGTGTGCACTCTGGGAAAGTCTATCCAATCTAGTAACAGGGAACCTGATGTAAGAGCAACAGCAGTTCCAGAGCTGGTAGACACAGATGTAGCAGGACCAATAGACCCAGAGTCCAGAAACGGGTATAGGTTTGCCTTATCATTGATGATTATTCCAGTGCAGTGTTTGTGTACTCTGACACAGTAACAACAACAGACAAATTCCTTGCAGAAACAGCACCATACTCACCTCACCATGATGGTACAGCTGAGCGAAATTGGCGCACCTCATTTGACATGGGCAGGTGTATGCTAATAGAGAGTGAGTTGCCAAAGGAGTTATGCAGCAGCGGCAGTGAGGAACAGATGCTTTGACAATCTAACAAAACAGACACCTGACCTAATGCTGACAGGAAGACGTTTGCGTCATTCTGTGTGCCTATAAATAGGACAAGAGGAAGTTGAACCCAAGGTCTGAGATGGAATCTTGTTGGGTACAACAAGAATAGCCCAGCAGACGTGATCTATACTATCCCGACATGGGGAAAGTGCAGAAGCACAGGTTGGTGAAGTTTGTGACTAAAACAGTTGTAGAGCAGCGAACACAAACTGACATGAGCCCTAGCGAGGATGATTTTAAGATACAGAATAGGACTAGCAAATCCAGACCAAGGACATACTCAGGGCCAGGTTCCAGTAACTGGTCCTGAGGTGAAACTAGGAAATCCCCTTCTGGAGAGAGGGAAAAACTGGGTATTTAAGGGAATATGTATCCGATGGGGAGAATGATGATCAGCTACTGACTAACATAGATTATCGTTGCAGAATTATGTGCAATGTACCCCCAACATTCAGGGAAGCTGTAAGGTCATCTAACTCAAAAGAATCGGTTAATGCGATGGAGGACGAAACGCTGTCTCTGAGAGAAAATCTGGACAAAACCATTTAAAAAACTCACATCCCAGGTGATGAAGGTGCTGGAGAGGCTGGTTTTGGCTCTCCTCCACCTGCAAGTGAAATCATCACTGAATCCTTTGCAATTGGCTTACCATCTCTTGTGGGAGTGGAAAACACCATCATCTACCTGCTGCTACGAGCTCAGTCGCACCTGGATGGGACCGACGGCTCTGTAAGAGTCACATTCTTTGACTTCTCCAGTGCATTGAACACCATCCAACCACTGCTGCTGAGTGAGAAGTTGCGGGTGATGGGGGTTAACAAGTTCACCGTCTCCTGGATCACTGACTACCTCACATGCAGACGACAGTTTGTTGTCTGAAACGGTGGTTAAGTGATATTGGAGTCCTGTTCTGTCTCCACTGCGGGGGGGGGGGTTGCATACCGATATATATTTTTATATTTGTGCAGTCTGGGAATATTTCTGAAAAGGTCCCTATAGTGGGTTTCATGTGTCTGAGTGGATTGTCTTCTTGTATATTAACAGTTTCTCTGTCTTGTGGTGTGCTACAGGGTTCCATTTCGGGCCCTATACATTTACAAATACATGCTTCTCTTTGGGCAGATTATTAAATGGAAAATGATTACACACAGAAATCTTGCATACTGACTCTGATACGTTTTATTTTTCTATTTGATGGGTAAATTTGCATTATGAGGCAGAATCAGTGCTGTCTAATATTTCATACTCTTTTGTGTATTTAAATCTTTACTTGGTCTGCCGTGAAGTTTTGTGCTGGGAGTCAAATGGAAGAAGTGAGACACCTCATCAGACGTCTTTTTAAATGAAGGTGTTGCCAATGCCTTAGCTCTTTTGGGTTAAACCACCTTTTCAGGTCAGGGCACTTTCACTCTGTTACACATGTATAGTTTACATACATGAAAAGTGGTTTCTGTATTTATCTGGCGGGCGTGTTACATGCTTGTTTGTGGGGAGTGAAAGAAAGTCGCACCTGCCTGCTGTGACCCCGGCACTACAAGAATACCCCTTTCCCGTGCTAGCACTATATTTTATAAACAAAATAAACATATTATGTACCGTTCTCGGAGAACGAGAGTAAATTCGGGATTAATTTTGAATCCTTCCAAAATCCCTCCCGTCTGTACGCGGACTCATTGCCATTCCTGATGAAGTCAATGGCCGCTGTGTCGTCTGCAAAACTTCAGGAGTTTAACCGACGGGTTCACTGAGGTGCAGTCGTTGGTGTGAAGCAGTTGGGAGAGCACCCAGGTTCTGCCTGCCTGATCCATGCTTTGATAAGACAATCCTTTATTAGTCCTGCAGCGGGGAAATTTATGGATTTACAGCAGCAGAAGGTAAAGTGCAATCAAGGCACGTAATACAAAAAAACGAGTATTATAAATAAGCAAACAGTTTTTAATTGTTTCTCGCTTTGAGTGAGCCCAAGCACGTTCATGATCTGAGGGGGACATGCCCCTTTTGTTACTTGAACCACCTAATTGTCTTTTCTGTTGAAACCCTCCCCATCCCACGGGCAACTGCTGTATGCTAGTTTAAACATTCTTTCACAGATACTGCAGACACACAAAACTAGAGGAAAAGAAACTTGACGAGTGGGTGCTTTTGACTTCTTCTGGATGTGAGTACACGTACGATCTAATTCTTAAAAAAGACATTGAAGCAGCTGGGCTAAATCTCAATGCTAAAAAATACCTTGAATCAGCTCACAACAGTTTGTTATCTACCCGCTCACTGTGCTGCCACAGAAAGTCACATGCTTTTTTGTGTGTTAACTCCCATTCCAGCTGAATTCTCTATGGAGATCTGGTCTTCATACACAGAGCATCAAAGTAGGTTTTGCAAATAAAAGTGACGAGTGGCCGGTGTACTTTTTTACCGATCGTTCGATATCTACTGTGACGATATGTTGGTGTGGACAGACCTGCGGGGACATCACCCCCTCACCGTGGAGAATCAACAACTGGCCAGATTGCAGTTTAGATTAGTCCACTTTCGCACCCCTCCCCCACTCAGACATCAAACAACTACCTCCACCCTTCGTCACCCAACCCCCGCGCCTGCATGGAGAAGAGGTGTGTGTGTGTCAGCTCTTTCACACATCAGGACAACACCAGCATCTGCTGGTGCCTCACCCTCCTCCTGCCATAAAATCTGTGCTGACCAGCTGGCCCCCTCCTCTTGAAGCAGATCTTCAACAGATCAGTGTGTTGCTCTTGAAGCAGATCTTCAACAGATCAGTGTGTTGAGCCCCCCCTCACTGCTTCAAACACTGCACACTCACTCCTGGTCCCAGAGAAAACCCTCCATCAACAATTAAATGACTACAGGCCAGTCGC
>NW_027175998.1:4398967-4481467 GCF_023055335.1 Clinocottus analis | reverse complement strand
AGACGGTCTGCGACGGCTCCAAACTGAAAATCGCGGGAACATTGCGACGCGAAAAGTCGGTGAGTCGTGGTATTGCAACTAGCATGCTAGCTACGCACCTGTTGTATGTAATGGGAATAGATTATATGCTTCTTGGATCTCTGGCTTATGAATATGCACGTTTCGTTTTTAATTAGAATATTTTGGATCTGTTTTTGTCACATGTACATTTGTTTCAATGAAATTGTGGTTGTAGCGGTGTTAGCATTAGTTGTGTTAACAAGCGGTTGCTTAGATACTAACTTCTATGATTAAAAGCTAACATCAATTAACCAAATTTGAACAACATTATTTTCTTTTCACTTTAAAAGGTTGCATGTTTTTATTTTTACTTCGGGGAGATTTTGTGAAAGCAGACTCGCGTGTTTTGCAATCGCGTCAGTTTAGCGTTCATCACACTTTTGAATTCTGATTTATATCATCATGAATATGACATTACAGCTTTTTGTTCCTAATTACATAGGTAATGTATTTTTTTAAAATAATAAATAAACTCTCTTTTCCACATAGCTACAATTACAGCATTACGCCAATTGTGCCGCTAAGCTGTGGTTACTTGTTTAAATAACACTTGTATACGCATACACACAAGTATACAAACAAGAAGAAATATGTGACCCAGTTGACTGTTGAAGTATGAAATACCCCTTACACCATTTATGTTCCCTAGAGTCCAACACAAGGGATCAAAAGTAACTTCCCTATTTAGAAACTGAAGATCGTCTTCTATGTCTTAGAGATATTTAATCCTCACTAAAGTCAGCTGAAGCAAATATGATGTATTTGTACATGGTGTTTTGGTACTGAAACAGGCAGCAAGCAGATCCAGCATACTGCAGAGGGGACAGTTTAAAGGATGGGCAATAAGGAAGACATTTTGAAGAGAAGTCTACCCCAAGATAATAAGCGGGTAATTAAAAAATATTAGTATTTTTAGCTTTTTCACCCTAATCATTGTCTTTTTTTTTAGAGCTTTAATGAAGCGTGTGTGGCCTCTTCTAAAACAAATCCTATAATTGTATAGAGATTTTAGAGAGTATTGCCAAATTGAAAGTTAACACTAAATTGAGGTCTCAAGAGCATTGAATATACAAAATGGGCTCCACACTGCTGCATTATCTAAAGGTGCAGTTAAATCCCCCCTCTTGGTCTGAAGTGGTACAGTCCAGTAATTTTCCATGCGCCACACTGTCCTAGGATGTGGGTGTGGCTTAATGTCAATGGTAATGCAAGAGTTTAGCAGTTGTAACTCACTGCCCTGTCCTGTGGGTTTCTAAAATAGACAAAAATCTGCAACTTTTTTCATTTTGGTGAAGTGATGTACAGATAAGTGACCAACATGCTCTATCAACATTAGAACTATAAGTCAGCCACAGTTTTGGGAATTTCTCAGTCTGCAGACTGTTCATTATACTGTTGATCATGTTCATCATATTCATAATGTTTTACAAAAAATAACCCAGTTTTGTCCACTTAGTAAGCTTTTTTCAGGTTTGCTTTTACCTCATGAGAACATGGTACATTCCTGTCTCTGGTTTCCCCTCCCCCACCTCGCCCAGTGGCAGTGCTCACATGGTGCACTTGCAATTCATTGTCTGTTTTTTTTGCTGAAGAGGAAGCAGCCTGGAAAGGCTCCTCCTACATTTTTTTTAAAGAAGCCTTTTAGTAGATAGACGAAATATGATTACCATTCATCTAATACAACCTATGAGAATGACCTAATAATTGCAGGGCTAGCTACATTCAAATATGTACTACATTATATTGTAGGAACATTTAAGGTTCTATATGGCTTTAGTTTAAAAATTAGATGCCCAAATGTCCTTCGTGTGGAGAAAAAAAGAGGACTTTGTGCCTCAGTGGCACCTTTCTCAGTCCTGGTTTATACAGGTCTGGAGCCAAATGAAAGTGAGTGATGTGCAGCTGCTCGCTCATAAGCCACTATAGGTCCATGGAAACCAGACACATTTTTGTTTCCGTATTAACAGCAATACAGATCGGTGAATTCAACCACACAAATGAGATAAATGTAAATGTTACATTTGCTCACATTAGGCATTATTAAAAAAGGGTGTATAACACCTTTCATTTCAGCTTAAGCCTGTCACTGTTATATTAGATTATAAGAGAGCAAATGGTTATCTTGCCAGATGTTCCATAACGTCTTCTATTTAAAGATTAACCCACGTCACGGTTGAGAAATCTGCCAATTTTTATTACTAGAAGAGAGCTAACATCTGTGAACATGCGACTGCAGGTATTGAGGCACTGCAGGTATTGAGGCTCTGTAACACTGTAATATTAATTATTTATGAATTCCAAAGTGTGTATAAAATGCAACATAAACGCTTATTTATCTGTATTCTTTTAAGGTAACACATTATATGCACGTATGCATTCAATGTAACAAATGTATTAAGCAGAAAGTCTTCAGCATATGATTAAAATGTCAACCCAGTCCAATTATTGGCGATATAGGCTGTAGCATTTCTGCTTCATTTCAGTGACATTTGTACAGTTCGGGAATGATACTAGCTTCCAATCGTGCATTTTCAATTCTGTTGCTGGAAAAGGTTGTACCTAAAATTCCTCTTGTTTATTTTTACGTTTTTTGAAATGTGCCAAGTCCACTAGAACCAGTTTGTACCAGCGACAGCCGGTTTCTTTACTTTAGGCTGTAAATGAGAGTGATAAGAAATATGATCTTGCTTCAGTCTCAAAACACCCCGGTGTTTGTTATTCATTTTATATGTTGCCATGCTGATATTTAGACCGAATGGCCCGTTTTAAATTACTATTTTGCTTTTCAATCATAGCCCATAATAAATACTGGTTCCTATTTTAGAGGAGCCCTATTTAAAACTGTTACCATGTTTGTGATTTTTTATGGAGTGCATATATATATATATATATATATACATATATATATATATATATATATATATATGTGCATATATATATATATATATATATATATATATATATATATATATATATATATATATATATATATATGCATATGCATATATATATATATATATATGCATATATATATATATATATATATATATATATATATATATGCATATATATATATATATATATATATATATATATATATATGTATATATATATGTATATATATATATGTATATATATATGTATATATATATATGTATATATATATGTATGTATATATATATATATATATATGCACTCGCATATATAACACACTAAAAATTCAGTCACTACATTGTAACATGTAAAAGTATTTGCTTCAATAAAAGACCATTTCAAAATTTTACACTCAGTCATTTCATTGATTTTTAAGTTATTGTTTTTAGCATGCAACGGTTATAGTAAGAGCTTTATGTAGCCGCAGACATCTCAAACATGTTCAGACTTGCACAAATTACATCTGCCTAGACTCTGTCTCCTCCCATTGCCTTTTGCATTATGTGTCAGTGTGTCTGCTTTTGTCATGGGAGCCCACTGCCTGAATTTAGTAGCGCTAAACCAAACCTTTCCGCACAATATTGCCCTTTTACTCCCCTTAAAACATACCTATAAATGGCAATTTTACATGTCGCACATGTCTAAATAAGGCCCCAATTCATAGCAGCGACTTTATGTCTGTAACATGACTCAATTGGCATTTCATTAACGTAAAGCGCACAGCAGGGCCAACGAAAAAATGCAGAGAAAGAAACGCACATCTTCTTGTTTGTCTTATTAAGAGCACTGTATAAACTGCCACAGTATTCAGTTATGTCTCCTTTTTTTTGTATTAAAAGAAATCAAATCTGTTTCATAAACTACTGCGGATGAGCCTATTTTAAGTCTTTAAAAGAGATTGTTTGCCTTTTGCAGGGTGAGGAAAAAAGAAGGAAAAAAACATTCACATACAAAGTTATGAAAACTGATTCAATATATATATATTGAGTATCAATTTTCTTTAAAGCATTTGAGCGACTTTGAGTTCAACAAGTTAGCATCTTGTCATTCTATGCATGTGTGCTGTTGGTCTTTATAAAATATGCAGTTGATTTCTCTATACAATAGATGAAATTAATGAGAAAATGGGTTCACTGTGCCTCATGCTCACAATGATGATTATGACTTTAAACAACAGAATAAGATTTAAATATATCATGGATGCAGCCTGAGGTGTAATCCACACTAATACATATTTTCATTTTAAAATGAAACCGATCTCGTCAGGCACAAGCTTTCCAGCGCCGTTTCAGAAACGATCTGCGTACATACTAACATGGCTGAAACCACACATCACATGACCATTCACTCTGGGCGTGGGCACGCTAGTGTAAGCATGAAGCAGATTTGTCTACTCAACGGCTGATTGCCTAGGTAATGCCCCCTGGACTCACTGCCCGGTCGGACGAAAAATGCAATCCCAATCACTTAAGCGGTGTTAGCATTTTCAAACGTATTTGTGTGGCTGCTGGGAGTTGGGAGTGTTTTTGAAAGAGCGATGTACAAAAATATTCATGTAGATCATGCAACTTTTAGGTAGCGCTGACTGTCACTTTCAGCAATTAAAACAACGACTCTGGCCAAATATTATTTGGGAGGGAAGTCGAGAATTGATACTTCGTCACAAAACCATATGTAAACAGTTAACACAGAATATATATTGAAGTACATGGGATTGCTTCACTTTTGTTTTTTTAGTTATACTGCCATTAGTATTGACTACATTTCTAATATGCTAAAAACACTACAACCACAAGTGATTTGTAGTTCTAACAACTCCAACAGAGGGCTATCTTCTCTTAAAAAAAGATTTATTCCAGCAATATAAATTTCAGAAGTTGCATCTTCCAAGCTCATCATTCATGTTGTATGAATAATTGTTTTTGCATTTATAGTCTTTAGCATTTAAATCAAGAAGAGTCCAATACAACAGAACCTTGACTTAAAGTATGTCTTGCATTGTTTGGCTGCTTTACTGTACTGTTTGTGTAGTCTGTGGTTTTTTGTCCCAAACACCAGATGTACCGAAAGTTCAAATATTAACTGTAAGCTAGCTAGCAACGCACGGCCTTGTGTGTCTGCGTGTGTTTGAAGTTTGTATGTATGTATGTATGTATGTATGTATGTATGTATGTATGTGTATGTATGTATGTAAATTGCTTTGCCATTTTGGTCTCTTAAATTGGCTTCGCTCTCCATCTTTAGTGGGCAGATTTCTATGCCTTTGTCGATTTGTGTTTGTGATGATGGTTTTGAGGCTTATGGTTTAAAAAAAACAAAACAATTTGCAGGGCTGGCTAGCAAGTATAAAGGTGATTATACTTGTTCCAAACAGCCAAGAGCCAAACAGCTGCCGGTACGGGCTCTTCCAGGCTGCATTACACTGCCTCATGGATCAGGGTGTAGAAGTTAGTTTGGGAAAAGAACAAATGGTGGGATACAGACCACAGTTATCAGATAGGTGTCGAAGGAGTAGGTTTCTGAAGCTATTATCCGACAAGCCCTTCTAACAGACTGAAGCTGACTCGTGTGAGGATGTAAGAAGCTTGATCTTGAAGTGTCTTCATTGTCAGACCCTTGCAATACTTTCTCTCTATTGCTGGAAGTTACAACTCGGCTTGTAGACCAGAAGAAAGATGGACCCTTTTAGTGAAGAAGAATGAACTGCTAATGAGGACAGGATCACTCAGCTGCCTTCATTCACCATTGTCATGCAGGAGTGGAGGGTTTGGAAGTAGGAAGAAGCAGTTCCCTTCACCTCCCTGCAGACTAGTACCAGAGTGTTAAACTGGGAAAACCTTGAGAGGTTGAAATCCAAATTGACGGCAGCAATCTGGAGTTGCTCGGACCAGAAGCAGCTCAGCATACGGAGGGAGTTGCATGCGTCCATTTGGGACCAACCAATCGCAAGACCATTGGCTAACAACCGACAAGCCTCTTAGAGCATGGGGCTATACAACATATATGTCAAAAAGCAACCAGTCTACAAGGTAGTTTTAAATCAATAAAAAGCTAAACCTTTTTGAGAAGATTGTATTTTGGGCACTGTATTCAACCAAAGTCTGCTTGAACGTGATCTAGAACGCTTCGGAAAGTGGCGGCTGTAGCTCATGGGAATGAGTGGTCGTCCTTCAACCACAAGGTAGTCGGTTCGATCGCCAATCTCCTCATAGTTCGCATTTCGAAGTGTCTCCGAGCAAGACATCTTCTGCAAATGGTTTGCTCCCTGGGCAGTTCACTAGAGGCAACCCACTGCTCCTTTTAAAAATAATAAGGATGGGTCAAATGCAGAGAATACATTTCCTCACTGTCCCGTTGCCTACAGCTTCTACACTCATGCTTTCAAAAGCTTTTTACAAGACAGCACTTTTGCTGCGATCGGCCATTTGTTGTAGGGTCACACCCAGTTTACTGTCCCAAGTTGGTATCACCCGATATTGATAATGTTGATTGAAAGGCCTCTGCAGGCAAGCAGAGTGCAGAACCCAGACGCTATTTTGAAAATAGTAGGCGGTGGCAGGCGGGTCGACGGAAGAACGCAGCAGCACGGGAGTGAGTCAGGATTTCAGTTCAAACCACAGAACGTGCAGATGTGGCGGCCTTCCACAGCAACAGCATATGTCAATATGTAGTTTGAATGTGTGTCCAAGTTTTACCGAGCAGTATTTCTGGTGCCGAATGGCTGGGAAAGCAAACGTTTTATCGACTCGACGACGAACCCTAAGGAGGGACACAAGCACAGGTGGTGCCTCAGCATCAACTGCTAGAGAACTGCGAAGGAAAGCACTAATCCGATAGAACGACCCATCCCTGATGGATTCACTAGCGGACCGGAAGTGGCCGGGGAGTGGATTTAGAATCTTTGCAGCCTTGCTGTCCGGGCTAGGCCCTAGCGGGTCTACGGTGGTGCGCGACTGCTGCACTCCGCCCAGCCCTTCTTGTGCGGACAAGCTTTGAGTAACACATTAGTCACACACATTCAGGGATTGATTTTACAAAATCTTGTGCGCCATTGTTTTTACTGCGTTACCAAACAGCTAATGCTAATGAATGAATATCCAAATAGTTGACTACTTGGCCACACCCCTGCTGTATACACCGCACATATTAATTTACATTTTGCTGTTGCAATCCACTTTTCAAATGTTTAGCTCTATCCAGTCATAAGCTAACCTTACTCAATGAAGCCAATCAGGTAAAAACAACTGAGCCGGTGGAGCAAGGGTGCGTGTGCAAGCAGGCGACAAAATGTAAATAGCGAGGAAAAATGAATACAATGCAGATAAGGAGCTCTTGTTGCTCAGCTGAAAATATATCTAGTTCATTGTTATTACAAACCGCCCATAATCAACCTTTTTCAGTTCTTAACAGATCTATTAGCTTTAAAACAGGAGCTCAGTGGTAAAGTATTAAAGCCCACCTCTCGATTTGATTGGCTGACAGTGTGACATTGACAAGTGCTGCGACTTCATTCCTGGTGCTGAAAAGTTGTGAATATTTGAACTTGTGGGCCTCTCAGGAAACCACGAGAAGGGAATGCGTGGCTCCACAGGAAAACTGGTTTTGCGGGTGTCGCGTTTCTAGTGACACGTCTCCGTTTGATCGAGGTCTGAAGTTACATTTAAAACTATGAAACACAGAATTCAAATTCCAATATTTTGGATTAGTTTTCCTCGTGGTGTCTAAAATGATTGCAGACTGATGTTCTGTTGAAGCCTAGCTAACTGGTGAAGATCACAAATGTAACTGAAAGGTCACATTGAAGTTTTTTAAAATGATTAATACTAAGGATTATTATTTTTTTTTACCATGTAGAACACTGTAACTTCATAATACAGATCTAAAATAAGTTGATAAATAATTTCATGTTAAAATCAACATGCAAGATTACAGTTTATGACTAACCCCAAGAGACCAAAACAGCAGGGAGACTAGCAGCAGTATGTAAAAATAAATAAATATACTAACAGGGTAGAGACAGTCAGCCGTGCTCTTAATAAGGGGATTTTTTTCTGCTGTGGCTGCGTACACAGCAGCAGCCATTTTGTGTTGTAGCATTCACTGCAAGCTATCTATTAAAGGGAAAAGGGGATAGGGAAAGTGTCGAGCAGCTAGCTTGTTGACTGATCCAAATCCCTCAGCTGGGGGGATTGTTAGGAGGACTAGACTTTTTTTCTCTTGTTCAACATAGGCTAAGTTAGTCCATGACGTCTTTCCACGACATTCAAATCGTTTGGGGAGCTTTGAGTTTGTCTTTCACCTCTCTAGCTCCCTCCCTCGTTGGTGAGAACACCCTTCTGCTGCAATGGTTTAGTCCGTGCCCGGCTGTACAACTCCAGACTGGAGCCGACTGCTGGTGTGGGGGAGGGGTGCTGGCGCTCTATGTAAGGCTGTGGACTTCAGCTCTGACTGCCTGGTGCTAGCTATAGCTTTTGGGATCTGATTTTACTTGTAGTTACTCCCAAAGATTGTCTTTAGGTTGTCAGAGTTTGACCAGAGACAGGAGGGAGCAACTGCATGCAGATATTTCAGTTCTGAAATTCACCAAAAAGTATTTTGTGTTACCATGTCTTGAGTGAACCTGGGTTACTTTTTATCTTGAACCTAGTCTTTGTTTGTTTATTCTCTAGTATGACAATCGACGTGTATTGGCTTTTTATGTCGCCATGACAGGAGCCTCCCTGAAGCGGCGCATGGCTGAAGAATAATCACCATGTGCTTGCTCAATTCACATGGAAACTCCTGGTTTGGCCCACCCCCACCCTGTTTTTCTTCCCTCTTTTCCTTCTTCCCCAGCTCTTGCTAGTCTCCACTTTATTCAAAAGAAATCACGCGTACAATGTCTGGGCAATGGCTTTCTGGAGAGAAATTTAGATTTTTGATTTTTTTTTTTTTGACAGTGATCTTTTGACATGTTTACATCCTGTCCATTTGTCAACATCATGTGATGTTACAGTGGCCTGGAGTGAATGAAACCGATTTATTTAGCTGCCATCAATAATTGGTGTGTCTCTCTTTGGGATCTAAATTCTGACCGACGTGTCGAAAAAAAAGTATTAGTGAAACTAGATTAACATTTGAAGGAAACATGCCCTCTTTATATGGCTTGAAAACAAGACACATTTAGCAAACATGAAGGAATGTCACAGGAAGACCTCTGGCTTCCTGCTTGTTGAATAGCAGCAAACCTAACTGATCATACGGGATTGCAGTATGTGGTAGACGACGTGGACATGTGTTCAGTTTGTTCTGCAGGCTATCATTGAGATTTATGTGAAGTGCATTGTGAGCTAATGAAATGGGAGCGATTCCACTTCAGCTCCATTCGAACGTATGATTCATATTTACTTTACGGGCAGTTCACGATTGTTGATCGTTATGCTACAGATCCAAAATGTTTCTCTCAGAAATGTGAATATTTTTTTATGTACAGCCATGAAAATTACAATACTAAAATGCAATTGCTGCACTGTATCTCTTTTATTAATTTAGACTATGTTAAATGAATCGGTCATACTGCTCGTGGGATTTTACATCTAAGTGCATCCATCCATCAACACACCGTCTACACCTCTCACCCTGGAGACCGGAGCCTCTCCTCGGCACGCATTGGCTGAGAGGCAGCTTCCACCTGACTTGCGTGGGTCTCGACTGCGATCGTAAACTCCATTACCCAGAGAGAGAAAAAAGACACCATTTCTTGATTACTCAATCACTGCTCGTAACCAGGTGCTGTTGGAGGGAAATCAGTCAGTGAGGGAACGTCAATGGAGACTGGTGTGACTGTTTTTGAGTAACAGCCTGAACTGTTGACGTTCAATAAGTCAGTAATAATAGGGTTTGATCCTCCAAATAGGAAGTACAAACAGCAATTTAACAGCATACACAGTAAGTGAATGTGATGACGTCTTGAGTGGCCTCCACTCTTCGCAAGCAGTTCGAATAGAGCGAAGCCGGGATCGGTGTGACAGCCTCATAAGCTGGCTACCTTGTGTAGAAAGGTGCAAACTATGCTTTCTTTGTTTGATTCATCTAAATATTCCAGGAGGTCCATTCAGGTGAAAAGTTATGTCCCAGGGAGCGTTCTGCACACAGGAGTGACTTTTGATGACGCGGTGCTGCCGCAACAGGACAAGATGTTGTGCTAGATGCAGCAGGGCTCTGTGTGGCTGCGCGCAGCAGACCGGGTGGCCATTTTGAGTTTCAGTGGATCCAGATGCAGACTGCGAGCGGTGGGGGGAGGGGAAGACTGCGCACAGTGCGCAGTAATGTTGGAATGCAGACTCATGCTCTCACTGGCTGACATCTTTTTTTTTTTTTTCACCCAGTGTTTAGCCTCTATATTAATGTCTGAAATGGTATTGTTAACATTTGTTGTTGTTGTTCATTGAGACCAACGTCACACTCTGTGACTGACGGTTGGAGACAGCAGCGTGTCAGGTTTACTGGTTGAAGCTCCAACTGCAGCCGGAGGGGAAAAGGCATCATTTTATTACCCAGTTATCGAGACCTAGGTTCATAAAACTTTTAGCCGGATAACTCAGACCTGAGAGAGGTGACAAAAGGGAACTAATTGGTTTAGTTCGCTCTTCAGCTATAGCTGAGGGTGTTGCTTAACAGCCTTAGCAACAACAGTGAAGCTCTAAACCAGTGTGTCTTATGTATGGAGATAACATTATTTTAAATCATTAAATCCCATTTGCTGTTGTAGAAGTAAGTTTTTGTTGAGTTTTCCCTAAAGACCCATGTGTGAGTATGGAGATTTCTGCAGATACTGTGTTTTTCTTTTTTTTCTTTCTTTTTTTTTTTTTTTTTTCTTTCTTTTTTTTTTTAGGAGGCGGGGTTTGTTATAGGCTCTGCTCAAGCCTGTGCTCAGCATGCTGCTCGCGGCGCAGTGCTGGTGGCCATTTTGTTTTTCTGCAGTAGCAGAAAGGGGGTCTGGTCAAAGAATGCTCAGCAAGGTTTTATTTGCTCTCACCAGGGCTTCTGATGTGGTTAGTAGAAGGTTTCAAATGACAGTTCACTGTAATTAATGCATCACATTATCACTAATGCTGCTTTAACGGTGCATTTCCTCCGTTTTGAGTCTCAAAGACAAAACTGGAAATTACTTCAATAAACTATTGCGTGAAAAAAACAAACAACCGGTGAGAACTTGAATTGGAGTACGTAAAAAGGCACCAAGCCAATTTCTCAGTCTTCAGGTGAGTGTCCTTTGTTTCCTCTTGAGTAAAGAAGCACCCCCGTGTTGGAATGGTTCAGTCTATGTACCGGCAGCCCTCCCTGCTGTGGGAGAGGCCGGCCGCTGGAAGCTGCTTAGTGTGTCATGTGCTCTCATTTTGTTGCTGTGCGCAGCTAGCATTGGGCTGTGTGGCTACAAGGCGATACGCTTGTTAATAAAGAATGATCAACCCAAAAAATACTACAGCACAAAGATATTACTGGGGTAAGCTGGTAATTGGAGTCAACCGTGAGAAGTAGTTGTACTCATGTTTCAGAGGCAACATGCTCATTTGGCTTGTATGAACTTGTTCAAAGACATTACGTAAAACATTAAGCCAGCAAAAAGAACAACGATAGTGTTTCATTTATTTGCGTCAAAACTGAGTGAAAATGTAACTCCTCGCCCCTCATTCAGCAAATCTTCAACTCTACTTTGTTCCATTACTCTTTTCCTCTTTTGTTTTTCAATGCCCCACCCCCACTCGTCCCCCCCGCCCCACGCCAGAATGGTTCATTCCATGTTTGGCTTGGAGAGGCTGAGAGCGAGAGAAGGAAAGAGAGAGACAAGAGAGAGAGTGTGAGTGTGTGTGTGTCTGTGAGTGTGATAGAGAGAGTGTGATAGAGAGAGGCGGGGGAGGGTGCAGCAGCCTGTGAGTTGAGTGTGCTGTGGGTGTGCAATTTAGCGCTGGCTCTGCGCGGCTAGCTAGCCCCTGACTTAAGTGCACATTGTGCTGCATTGTCATGCAAACGTGTCTTCATTTGTTTTGCATGTGCTTTATAGGTTATTGTTTAATGGCACACATGAGAGCTATTTACTTTTGATACATACATATATATATATACATACAATACATGCATACATTTTTCAAAGCCTGTGTTTGTATTCTTTTGAACATGTTTCAACACAGTGGCGAAAGAGCAAGAGACATTGATGGAAGGACCTCGGGTGTGTAGCCAGATGTTTCTGTAAGACAAAGGAGGACGTGGTTTTTGATTTGTTTTAACAAGTGGAACATAAAGGCAAACTGTAAAACCGTCGGTGGCGTTGATTTGCATTAGTTCCTGATGGAACCTGCGTAGAGACGGTGGCTTCTTCACTGATGCAACAGAAGAGCCGTCGCAGCCACATCGGGATCTTTAGCATGTCCAGGGTTTAAAAACAACCAGGGTTAAAGGAGTCATGTGACCGATGCGTCCCATCAGCACTCTGTCAATTAAGTATGTCATTAGTTTTTCTTTTCACCAGCAGACTCTCGTCACCCTGTAGCATGATCTATAAGAGTCGATCCGTGCGAGATCACATTACATTGTGTGTAAGCTCTGGGCCACAGCGGTCAGGTCATCGGAGGGATAGTGGTTGGCTGAGGCTAACCTGCTCAGCGAGTGCTCAGTTTCTTTGCACATACTACCTCGAGTGACCACGTCACATGAAAGCAGTTCAGACAAGAAGATCCAGACGCGAGAGGCAATATGCGTTTCACTGAGTTTGGCAAATTTCCAGCTATGGCATGGTTTCTAATTTTATCTTTATAGCACCGGAAGCCATCTTAAAACAAGGACAAGGAAATGATAGATTAAAGACTTTACTGTTTAACCAGCTACACAGAGTGACACCTACGGTTAAGTAATAAACTCCTGGAGTTTATCTGTGGAACAGTCTTGTCCTGGGCCTTTTTAAAAAAAAAAAGATCAATAACCTGCCTTTGCCTATGGGGTTATTTTAGGAATGAGACACCCCCCCCCCCCTGCCCTCTGTCAGAATGGTTTAGTCCGGGCTGCCTGTAGATTTCCATACTGTGGACTAGTTTGTGCTAGAGTTGGGGGATGGGTGTTGCTAAGCAACAGTCTGTGCCGTGTACTTCCCCTCTGTCTGCCGTGCGCTGCTAGCTAGTGCTGGTCATGCCAACCACCACACTGCACCGTAAAACATCATAGACACCAGATTGAATTAGCATTTGTGGTACCTGCAAGTATACCATGCACTCAATTTAGTCGTCAGAAAAGGAAAAACGCGTCTTTTTAGTTTTTGGTTCATGTTGAGCATTAATGCAGACTGCTGTGTCAGAGGCTTTGACCTGAGTTTCCCTTTATTTATTTTTTTAAAGGGTTCAGTTCATATGCGTTATAGGCCCACACACCCTTTCCTAGCACACACCCCTGCTAGTTACAAGATGGTCTAGTCCTCAGTGAGCTCCTCCTCCTTTCTTTCATGTTCTCCTGCTGGCCTCAGTCTGCTCCCACAGCCAACAAATGCGTGGAAGGCCTCAATCCCACATGTGCCGCTAAAGGTTGCTATATCTTTTGTTTTTAAAGCATGTTTCACATTTCTCTGTCATTTAAAATCTAACTTGGTGTTTTGTCATTGCAGCTTCACACTGTGCTAAAGTTTAGCTCTTGTGCCTTGCAGGGAGTGCTGTACTAGTGGACCAATGTCAAGTTTTAGATTGTTTGCTTTGAACAGGAAACATGAATTGCTGACATTCTTCGTATGTAGGGAGTCAGTAAGGTGTCAGTGATATAGCCGACATCGGGAAAGACATTTCTGTCCCTGCAACAGCGGGTCAAGGCACGCATCGCTTGTTCCTGGTTGCGCGCACATCTGCACGCACGGAGTCACGCGTGTGCTGTGAACATTCACACAAGTAGACTGTACATGCATGTGCTCATAGCACCGTGGACACATTTGTAATTGTGTGATCCAGCGCTAACGTGGCATCTCATTTCAGATTTTCACGCAGCACAACATCGCAACCGTTCACATAGAAGTATGTCTTTCTTGAAAGAGGGTCCCACAGTGTGTCACGTCTTGTGAGGTTGTGTTTGTGTCCGTGGAGTGCGCGGCTGTGGCAGGAAGCTTTGAACAGGATTTGGGTATCCTCTCGTCGCTAACGCAAGCTAGCTCTAGAAGCGTTTTCATTGTGCATCTGCAAAACTGATGCTTGAATTATAATTAGTTTTTAGCTTGAAGTGTCGGCGCTCGTGGCTCCTGCTGCCGGTGCGTTAACGTGGTTCACTCACGTACAGTTGTGTGTGTGGAGGAATAGGTCCCCGGGTTTTTAATGGAGCTCAGCGATGCTTTTTTCAAAAGCTGGAGTAGCCCGAGCTCAGCGGGATACAATAAACAAAGGTTTGGAAATGGATTGGTCGTCGCATCTCGAGTACCAAGCCGTTTAAAAAAGGGCTCTCATTTGTACTCGTCTACTTTGAGCAATCACTGGTATCAAAGATAAATGATTCCTCCATTAAAAGACATGTCACAGGCTTGATGCAACATGTTCTGGCGTGTTGCACATGCATGTTCCCAGCCTGAAATTACTTGAGCTGTGGGTTTGTGATCAACTTTTTCCATCTTCATCTAAACGGCTTTGAATCACATTCAGCATGCTGCTGAAGTACGGCTGCATCCTCCACATGTGAACCAATAATGTGACTGTATTTATTTGTTTATTGTCCTGAAGGAGAGGTTCCATGTTCCTCTCAACTGTTTGGAAGGAATGCCACGTTTGTTTGCTTGGCGGCGCTCTGAGCGGCGCTCGTTCGGAGTTGGAGAAGCTCGCAGGCCGAGTCTGACCGAGTGACCACTTCATGGCGTTTGGCCAGCAACTCGGTGGCCAGTCACCTGGTGTTGACACAATGAGTTGCAGTGGCAAAGTTCTGAAACAACAAGCCCTGATGTTGCAAGCTGAAAGGAAAGCAGTTGTCAAAACCCAGAGAGAGAGAGAGAAAGAGGGAGAGAGAGAGGCACAGGGTGGACATCTCTCCTTGTCTGCTATTGGTGACGCCTCCAGCATCACATGAAGGCATATGTGAATAATCCCTTCTCGTGTTTGGTAGCCTATTCATCAAAGACGCGGCGACAGACATAATCTAGTCCTTGAACAATATCAAGATAGTTAAATAAATCATTAAACGGCACCGGCGCTTGTGCAAGCCCTCTCTTCTGTGCATTGAGATCAAAGTATGTTGAATTGACTGCAGTTCAGCGCAGGATTTATTTATTTTTTTTATAGAAAGAAATGAAATACGCAGACACTCCATGGAGGTCTATGTAATGTTTTGTGTCGGCGGTATCGCAGGAAACGAGCATGACTTGGTCTGATGGAGCGCAACTTCAGACGCCTGCGCTTTACCTTTTTTACGAGACACACTTTGGGAATTAAAACTTAGTTTGAGTTCATCCAGCTTTCAGGTGCAAGTCTGAATCTACGCGTATCTGCGGCGTAAACCTGAACGGAGTCGGCGTTTTCTAATGCAGCTTTTGATGACCTTGCTTGGCAGCAATGCCACAATCGGCGTGTGAATACTCGTCGCACACGTGTAGCGTCTGTTTTCTGCACTTCGCTGAGTCATATTCCTCAGCGCACTAACTAATGGAGGAGCAATATTTCTCAATATGGGCTTAAAAAATGAGTTATTGGACTCAGCACAGTGCTTCTTTGGTTAATGTACATTATAATGTATCAACCCCAACATGCTAAATATTAACTTGGTCACCCAAAGCAGTAACAAGGGGCTGAGGTTTAGCTATTGCGTGCATCATAGTAGTTGGACAAAAGAGAGAAATAAACATTTTAGTAATGTTTCACTGGGAGTCATGTAAGGACTTCTCTATGTGCTCCATGTTCTCTGCTTTCAGAAGCATCCGACCAGCGCAGCGGTCTTTAGCAGGATGGTGCTGCTGCCACTTAATCTCTCCGAGAGAGAGGATCCAGTTCAGCTAGCTACCGGGAGCTCAGCCTGGCAGCAAAGAGCACAGCTGTCGGCCATTTTGAGTTTCTCCACTGAATCCAGGCGCAGAGAGCGAGAGCGTGGTGTGGGGGAGGGGATGCTGCTGCTCTGCGCAGTGTGCAACAACATTGGAATGCGAGGTGGCGGGGATCGTGCTCGCAACCTCCACCGCTCTTTTCTCATTGTGTTTATCCTTTTATTTCTTATTTATCACTTTGTTTGTTTCCCTCCTCGGGTCACACTGAAAGCCACGATGCTGCAATATCTTCTTCGGGGGTTTGTTGTCACCGCAGGCTGCATGAGCGCAGATATGGAGGCAGATTGGACTCGTGCGTGTGCGCCAGGACCCGAGCGCTCAGCGTTACAGTTCACGGTAAAGGCCCGCCGCACTTAAGTCGGGATCGGGACCGTCGGTGACGTTGCACTTCCCCGTCTCCCGCCCCGCACACGCGTGACGAGCTGCAAAATGCACACGGCTAAGTTCAGAAAAGGACCCACTCAGGTGGCTCCGTCAGCTGCAGTCCTGCAGGCCGGCGATGCGGCTGCAGCAGCGGCGGCGGTGAAGCTAAGCAACCTGCAGGGGAGACGGTGGAGAACTGAAGCAGCTCACTGCTGCCGGCACATCCCGCTGTAAAGGTTACCTGAATGATGGCTGGCTTTGCGTTCTGTTCCCGCGGCGAAAACCGACGGGACGGCCCTGCCTTCACACGGTGTCCAACACGTCAGGATGACTGCTCTTTGTGTTGACGTGGGGGGCGTCGACAGGCCGATCGATCACAGGAACAAATTGTGAATCCCTCGTGGTCGCACGTTTCTTGATCTCATCTTCACTGAAACGCGGCCCGGGGAGGTGTATGAACGCCTCTTTCTTGCAGTTCCTCTCTTTCTGTCCCTGTTTTTCATCTTTTTTCTGTGTAATTTGTTCGAATGCCACGTCTCTAATTGGCTTCTGTTAGCCTGCACATAGCTTATGAGTCAGCTTTTCTGCATCAACTTGTGGTTTTGGGAAACATCCTGTGAAGATTTGTTGGCAAAGAAAAGCACGATTGGAGTAATGTTGAGACGTCACTGTCCGATATGTGTATTATTTTTTTTCTTTTTTGTCCACAAAGGTGGTCAATGTATTCCTAATAAACCTCCAGTTTGGTTAAATTCGTTGTGACCCCGTGAATGCGTATCTACTCCTGGGGCCACAGGCTCGGTTTCAGCTCAAGGGATGGAGATAGGCTGCTTAATTCACAGGAGCTAAACTTCAGGTTCCTCTTCCATATGCATGCTCCGTGGATTTAATACATAGTCGATTTGATCTTTTTAAGTTTGAAGCAGAAATATAGACTTTGCTGAACTTCTGATCTCTCTTTCCTCTCAGGTTGTGGAAGGATTCTGTGGTAAATCAATGACCGAGAACCTCTCTGGTTGAAGGTGAGTTATCCATACGTAATCTATTCAGTGTATGCGCTGCATGTTGTTTAATATTTACGGCACATTTCTTGTTTGCTACTAAATGTAGAATGATAATTTTACTGCAGTCTTCTGCAGCGCACGGCTTTGATGCATTTAAAACCAGTTTAAATCTTCACGCACACGTGGGCATGTAAAAATGAATCCACATGAAGTGAATGCACGTGACATCTGACAACTAGCCTAAACACTACAATGTGTGCAACAATCAGACCTAAGTACGTAAAAAAAAATAACAATCCTCCAGGTTTTGCATAACCTCTTCACTGCTGCCAACACGGCCTTGACTCGCTCGTTCTGATTCGCCGAGGGCTGAACCAATAGGGTTGCAGGGGGATGAAGGGAGGGAGGAGGAAGGTTTGGTTGCTGCTGTTAACTTCAATGTCATTTCTGTTCTCGGGATCGGGGCCTTCGGTAAACATAAAGTCCAGAGGTTCATCAGGAAATTAAGGAAAAGTGGAATTAGTCAGAGCAGCTTCAGACTTTTTCCTGAGTGACATGAAACGAGCCTCAGTGGCTCACTGCGCTGCAGCTCGGCTGCCGTCACTGCCGGACAGATCCACCGCCGTGTCACCGGGCGGTGAGGATCCGTCTGACTTTAGCGCGGCAAAAATTTTTTTAGTGAGGACTCAGGCTGTCGGGGAACCGACTGGTTCGCTTTGCAGATCTCTGTGAATCAAGAAGCTTCCAGAAAAGAACAAACAGGAAAGCCACGGGGGCTCCATAGTGACCTCTAGTGTTTGGTCTGCAACCCTGCAGCCATTCCTGGACCATGCAGTGCGTAAAGTCCAGGGCAGGCTCATGAGCGGGATGGACTGTACTTTTCCTGCCACCGACTCAGTGGTTTTTGTACATTTTTGTCTTCCACCAGATTCACCGAGCCCTCTGATAGCATCTGATCTCTCCATGTCCCTCCGCAGGCCGCAATGGAAGTTGTTGTGACCGAGGAGAAGAAGAAGATTTTCCGCGCCAGGAAAACCATGAAGATCAGCGACCGACAGCAGCTGGACAGTCTCCACGGCGGTTTGTTGACAGCCGGTCCGGGTATGTCCAACGCGTCGTCGTCGTCGTCGCCGCCGCCTCCGCCTCTAGTGAACGGCATGCACAAAGAGGACGGGCCGAAGGCGGCGGACCGGGACCAGAACAATGCCTCGGACTCCAACTCCTCCCAAGCCACGTCCCCCGCCTCCCCCGCTCCCTTCCTGTCCCTCAATCTGTCCCCGTCCCCGGCCTCCTCGCAAAGTCCGAAAGAGAAGGACGAAAACCCCACAACTCCCACGTCGCCGTTCCACTCCCTGAACTTTGAACTGAAAAAGATGGACGAGGGGGAGGAAGAGGAGAAGGAGGCGGCGGTGGAGGAGCTGAAGGAAAAGAAAGTCTCACCGGCGTCCTCGTCAAAGGAGCCCGTCGCACCTGCATCAACAGAATCTAAGGAAAACCAGGAAAAAGACTCTGAGGTGCCCCCAAAGATGGAAAAGAAAGAGGTGAATGCCCAGAATGCCTTGGGAACTTGTACGAGGTTAATGTTGAAGTGTGGCCAGCTTAAGAGTCCACATTTCTAATGAATTAATTATGTTCTTCCCCAGGAGGACCAGACTTCCACAGTGGAACCAGTCGAGGATTCGTCGAAGAATTCAGTCAAAGCGTCGTCTCCGTGTTTGCCGGCGCCGGCGTCGGGCTGCTCAGAACCAATGGACACGACGAGTGACACGACGAAGGCCAAGGAGCCCGCCGCCGCCGCCGCCGCCAAAGTAAAAGAGGAGAAGCTTCCTCCATCCAAATCCACCACTTCCAATTCCTCTCTTCCTTGTCCTGCCGCGTCTCGTCCAGCGTCCTCTTCGAAGGATCTGAAACAGGAAGAGGAACTCAAAGTGGGGGACGTAAAGGAAGAGAACGGCGTGAAGAAAGAATCGAGCGGTGAGGAAAAGATGGAGGTGGACTCGCTCAAAAAGGAAAAGGCCGAAGTCGGACAGACGAAAAAGCCGTCTCGGCCCTCTTCCACTCCACCGTCTCACACAGGTATGAGAGAGAGAGGACGTCGTTCAATGTAAAAACCAAACGGCCGTAATGTCGGAGATGTCTTTCAATATTTGCATTACAGCAGAGCTTTAAGTCTCTCAGCGTGCGAGGCTTTGACAATGTTTTGGTTCAAAGAGACGCTGCATTACGTGTTAATAAGATATCATTTAAATTAACACGCAAACAACATTCTTGTTGGAGCCTCGACCTTTAAACTCCACCCTCACGCTGTGGGGAAAAAGTCTTTCCGTCACAGATGTGTAGTCTTCAGTCGTCAACGCCAAGATGCACGAGTGACGTCACGGCGAGCGGCGACCTACTTCCTGTGACTGTTAAAATCAAGCCTGGCTTTTAGGATTCTGGAGCAGAACCTCACATTTATCAAGTTTAGTAGATTAAATGGGAGGGATGTTACCGAAAACATGTTATATGTGATAGTCAGTCTCCCACTGTGTCTGAAAGCCAGAAAAAAGCTTCCTTGGTTTTTATGGGCATTATAACTTCTATGGCTTGAGTTTCAGTTTCTTTTTAAAGGTAAAAATTGATGACTTTCATGTGTTAATGTTCATAAATTATAATATTCTAAGGGGAGGTTGTTGGGGACTTTCTTCATTTTAGAAAGAAACGTTTAACATTACTTGTTCTTCAGTTCAGTTACAAATGAGCCGTCTTCACTGCAAAAACTTAAATCTAAGTAAGATGAAATATCTTAAATCAAAGCATCATACGCTTGTTTTTTGATTGACAAGATATTTCTTATCAGGCAGTTTTAATTTTAGAGCATTTCACTTGTTTCAAGAAGTCTTGGCAAGTCAAATTTTCCTGTTCTGTTGGCAGATAATTTGTCTTATTTCAAGCAACATTTCCCTCCATTTTATTCCTTTTTTTTCTTGTTTTTGGAAGCTGATTTTTTTGCAGTGTTGGTCTGATGTGGCAAAACTCTTTGGTGAAAAGCGAAGAATCCTCCAAAGCAGATTCAGTGTGTAGTCATGTGTATTTTGCAGGACCGTCACATCTGACAGAGGTCCGGTTGTTCTCCGCTTCCTCCTCCGATGGTTCAGTTTAAATGTGATTGGACTCTAAAGACTGTGTGCTGTGAGGCTACCTGGCTCGTCCAGGTTACAGTGAGGCATCACCTGTAAACATGCGGTTAAACACAAGGAAGCCATCGCACGTTTTAGTGTTCATGACGTCCGTTTTGCATGATGACCCTCAGCGTATGCGTACGAGGTACTAGTCTGTGTTTGTTGTTTCCCCCCCGAGCAGTGCAGGAGGACAAGGGCGCCACGTCGGGACTGAAGCGCACTCTGTCGGAGGGCTTCGACAAAGATGGACAGACCGTGAAAAGAGAGGGGAAGCGGCCCAAGGTGGAGCGCCAGGAGCTGGAGGCCAAACTGGAATTCAAGTTCACCGCGAAAGCCGGCGGCCACCACAAGTTTGAAAAGGTTTGTCAGTCCGAGCGGCTTCGACGCCAGCGGGTCGTTCGTTGCTCGAACGTCGCCCATTTTCCTTTCCGCTAATCCTGCTTCCTGACATTCCTTCTCAGATTGTGCAACAGCTGGTCGACGAGCGGCTCAGGGCCCTGGAGCTCACCATTTTCGACAAACATTTCCAAGAGCTAAAGGACAGAGTGGACAAGATCGACTGTGCCAGCAAACACCAAACCGCCATCGCCACGCTCCAAGTGAGTCGACGGTGCATCGCGCGCCGTTAGATGAGTACGATGCAGCGATGGAGCTGCTGAAAATCACTTCCCCCGACTCTAAAGGTCCTCTTCTCCTCTCTCCGCCGCTTTGTTTAGGCCAAGATCAACCGCCTGACGAAGAAGTTCGGGGAGGCCAATCAGGCGTCGGAGAACAAAAGGAAACAGGAAGTAAGAAACAGGTTCTAATTTTTGCTCGGCGCTGAAGTCTTTGCACCCCGTGTGGAAGCGGTCGGGTCAGAAGATGTTCTGACGTCATGCTGTCCGGTTCTCCGCAGGCCCTCGCCGCCGTCACCGCGGCCGCCGCCGCCGCCGCCAAGACCACAACCGTCACAAACAGCCCTCAAGGTCAACGGTAAGTGTGTCCGTGCACAGCGCGAGATCTCCTCCTACGTGCCGGCCGGCCGTACCACACACGTGCTTTATACACGTTTGAAGATTTTCTTTATGTTTTCTGAATCGCCTCAGTGCAGCCTCACGATTGCCAGACATCTTCATCAAAATTCACGGCATGGAAGTGTTGAAAGGTGTTGTCCTCTGAAGCATGCGGCGGTCGGTTCACTTTGATATTTTGTGTGAAATATAATTTGGCCTTTTGTATGAACGTGACAATACCGGACTGAAGCCAGTGCAACACACGGAGCCGTCCACAGCGAGAATAGTCGACATTGTCCCGGTTCGCTATCCGTAGTCACCAGAGACTGAATTCAAAAACTAAAGGACACAATAAAGAATCCTCCAAACCCCCAAAACCGCTTTAGGAACCCAACAGTCCAAGTCCCGCCTGTTCGGGTTGTCGGGATCTACTCTTTGACTTCCAAGTAGTTCTTAAGACTGGTTTGGAATAAACCAAACGCACACACGCGCGCACGCACACGCGTGTCAGTCTGCGCTTCGTACCTGCGGAGTAACCCCGCCCCCCTCCGCGTGGTCCAGGTCCTGAGTCTTGTGACGTTCTACAATGTGAAGCCGTGTCCTCAGGCAGTGCCGAGTGTGGTTAAAACTGCACCTCTCCTCCCAACAGCGTGCTCCGTCGGCAGACGGTAGAGCCGCAGCCGGAGACGCACAGAGCGGGAGTGGCGCCCCCTGTCGGTAAGACTCACGCACTGCCTGTCAAGAAGAAGAAGGGGGAGGAGGAAGAGGAGGAGGAGGAGGGAATGGAGGAGGAAGAGGACAAAGATATGTCACGACACATTGCCATGGCGAAAAAGCTGGCCGAGTACAATGAGGGAAAATGCCGAGCGGACATTAAGCTGCGCCCGATCACGTCCAACTTGGAGAAAGGGCTGTACCAGAACTGCAAGAGGAGCTCGGGCAACGCCAGACCCGACCGCTACGCGTCCTATTTATTCCGCTACCTCGTCCCGTACAACGTCTACTGCGACTGGGTGTCGAAGGTCAATTACATCGGGCTGCTGGGCAAGGCGGCGCTGCCCGCCAACCTGAGGAGGACGATGAGGACGTACATCGAGCGCCGGTTCCCCGGCATGTCGTGCGACGGCTGGAGGGAGATCCGCGACGTCATCAACGAAATCCTGCGCGTGGAGCGACGGCCGGAGTTTTTT
Source organism: Clinocottus analis (assembly GCF_023055335.1). Classification (NCBI taxonomy): domain Eukaryota; kingdom Metazoa; phylum Chordata; class Actinopteri; order Perciformes; family Cottidae; genus Clinocottus; species Clinocottus analis. Next base: position 4,458,736 of record NW_027175998.1, on the reverse strand, counting down.
CGGGAGTACGGCGACCAAACCGCAGCGTCACTTTGACCGCGTCGCGCCGCGGTGCACAGGGGCATTCTGGGACAATTGTCATCACGCATCACCGAGATTACACAAAACTTTTCCGCCTTTATGTTGGCATTTAGATTTTTTTTTTTTCGTCAGCGTTCATTAAAATTTCTTTCACGTTTAAAAAAAAAAGCCATCAGACGCTGTGATGAATGCTTTGATGAAAGGTCGTACCTGTAACGTCAATTATGAGTTGGAATCGCCCAAGAAGTTGTTAAAATATGACGTCTGTGATGTATGCAACTGAATAAAATGAGACCACAGCACCACATTCACTCGTCTTCCTTCAGTGGATCAAAGCGGCTCTAAGCATAAGCAATCTTTCTGAACAGGCCAGTCCGCACGTCCATGGAGGTAAAGCAGATTGCGACCAGCGTGTCTTCGTCCAGCCCAGTTGGTAAGTAGCAGGATTTCCTATTCGACTGGATGTTGTGTTTGTCTTTTTCCTTCCATGGTTAGAATAACCGGACGCACAATGTTTGTCTCCCCAATTTGTTTTTTCTACTCCAAAAAATAATTAGATTCTTCCCCCCGGTGGAGTTTGCATGTTCTGTGTGTGGTTCTGTCTGGATGCGGCGCAGACCGACTTAAAAAAAACCAACAATGAACCGACCCTACGGACAAGTGTTTGCCGCGTTGCCAAAGACGGAGGAGGGGCCGTCGTTAAGTTCAGTCGGTTCGACACGCGCTGAAAGTCATCATTAGTTACTCTTTGATTAATGGTTGCAAATAACCACCGACGTGCCCGCGGTCCAGAAAGTATTTAGAAATTGACTTAACGCATTGTTGGTTTTGGTCTGCGACTGTGTGTGTGTGTGTGTGTGATCGAGTGTATGGGGCATGTTGTTTGCATGCATGCGGTGAAACAATGCATAATGGCGAGTAATCTGCACCCTTTTGTTGACTTGAAGGAGCACAAAATGTCACGTTCTGAAACCTTTCTCCTCCCCCCCTCCAGTTAATTCCTCCCTGTCGGTTCCGATCTCAAGTCTGGCCCACACGCCCACCTCCAACGCCATGGTTTCACAGGCCCAGACCTTCCAGCTGATCACCACCACGTCGAACGCCGGCTCCAACCTGGCCACGGGCGTCACCACCCAGAGCCCCGCCGGCACGCTGCTGCTGAAGGCGGCCGGCGGCGGCAGCCTGATGGCGGGCGGCCAGCCGCTCCTCATCCAGCTGCCGCTGTCCATGACCAACGGCCAGGGCGGCACGCTGGTGAACATCCCCGTCTCCTCGCTGTCGGCGGCCGGCTCGCTGGGCAAGGCCAAAGCCGCGACGTCCACCGCCACGTTCATCCTCAAGCCCGCGCCCGCCATCACCACCTCGCCGGCCTCGGGGGCGGCGGCCGTCGCCACCGTGCCGGCGCTCCAGGCCTCCGCCGGCCACATGTCCACCGCCCAGCTGTCCTTCGCCCGTCCCGTGTACCAGGGCGGCGCCGGGGGGATAACCACGCCCAACGCGGGCGTGTCCGTGACCACGGCCCGGATGCCGGCTCAGTCGGTGGCGGTGGCGGGGGCGCTGTCTTCGGCCTCTTCGCCGGCGACCTCCGGACCCGCGGCAACGGGTTCCACCGCTCCGGGACCGCCACAGGGGACGTCTCTGACGTCCAAGACGGGTGAGGGCGGCACTTTGGTCAACACGGCTGTTTTTTAACGAGGAGGCGGAGACTCCGGGCTCCCCTGGTGCTGCCGGACGCCAATGTGCGCCGTTTCGGTTTAAACGGCAGTTTGCCTTTCTGCGCCGTGTGTTCACGTCGCCTCGTTTTGGCCAAACAATAGTAAGAAGTTGTTTTTTCTTCTTCTCTTTATCAGACAACCAAGCTACAGGATCCACTCCGTCCAAAGCAGCGGCTTCAGCGGGACGACCCAAAGGCTCCGTCATCGATCTCACTGATGACGATGACGATGTACAAGGTAAAGGGCTGAAGACGCCTCCTCCTCTCCGCCCCGCCCCCTTTTGTATATATATGTTTTTTTATTGTCGTCGCACACTGTGAAACGCAGTCTCGTGATATTGTACTTCCAGTGACGGGAGTGAAGAGTGCGACGGTCACGGTGCCGTCGCCCACCCAGCGGCCGACTCCCGTCATCAGCATCCCCAACAGTGAGAGCTTATTGTTTATATTGTGATGTGGTATTGGGACCAGCACATGCACCAGTGTAGCGACGCACTTGTGTCTGGCTATATAAATCAAATGAATCATTAAATTGATGACGCGTATTTTAAAACGCAGAATCTAAACGTCTGTAATCGTTTGTCCTCAGCTGCGCCGCTGAGGTCGTCCCCGCAGAGCATCCAGAGCGTTTCCAGCAATCCTCAGTTGACGGTCCACCACCGCCCCCTACAGGTGAGGACCCAGAACTGCATCTTACACGTTCTTCACTTACCTGCTATGCTGTGGTCAATGATCTTTGGGCTTTTTTTTTACGTAATTCAAGAATGAGCTCGAACCGTCTCATGACAATAGTTTTCATCTTTAAATTTTTTTTTAGGATTCTCCAATGAAAACTCGCCCCGCGGCCACGAGCACGCCGGCCCGGAGCTCCAGCGTGGTGCTGCCGCCGCTCCCCGCCGCGCCGGCGCCGTCGCGCCTCCTCCCCGAGGCCGAGCGGTCCTCGCCGCCGCAGCAGCCGCAGCTGAAGCTGGTGCCGAGCCAGACGGGCATCGTGCTGTCGTGGTGCGTCACGGAGACCGACCGCACCTGCGCGGCCGTGGACAGCTACCACCTCTACGCCTTCCACCAGGACAACTCCAACAGCGGCGCGGCGCAGCAGCACTGGAAGAAGATCGGCGAGGTGAACGCCCTGCCGCTGCCCATGGCCTGCACGCTGACGCAGTTCCAGTCCGGCTCCACGTACCATTTCGCCGTTCGGGCCAAAGATATCTACGGGCGCTTCGGCTCCTTCTGCGAACCTCAGTGCACCAACGTCATCAATTCCAGCTCCAGCTGAGCAGCTGAGAAGTGGAGGAGAAAAAAAACTGTTTTTAGCATTTGAAAGTTCTTGACTTCCTTTTACTTTTTTTTTTTTTTTTTGTGTTAGAAACTCAAGTATTGTGCATTGAACTCATACAGTATCTGTAAATATCTCTCTGCATAACAACTGGACTTCTGAATGAGTTGAAGGACGCAAGAGCAGACGGTTAGTTTTGTCTGGTTAATGTATGTATTGTATTTTTTGTGACTCAAGCTGTTGTATATAGTTGGATTACTTTGCCCCTCAACCAAGTCAGATATTTATGTTGTTGTCTCCTGTTCCTCTGAGCCGGATGTCTTTGCTTCAGAACAGGTGACAGGAGCATCCACGTAAGCTCAGAGTTACACAGAATTGTATTAATGTGTGGTAGAAACTGAATGATAACTTTTGTAAGTTCTGTCTGGCAACCAGACTTTGACAAACTCAATAAAAAGGTTTTATTAAATTCTTGGCGTATTCATTTTGGGACGAATGGCATCTTCTGTTGTGGGGTTCATAGCTTTTCACTGCGAGATCAGACATTAACAGTTTAACACAGCGGTGGCCACGTAAACCTGCAGCGCTCGATTCATTGCAGACCTCAAAATACCTAGATTGCCCTTTTCTTTCATGGTCCATAATGTACTTGAAAGTACTTGTTTATAATTTACCTCAAGAAATAGATCTCCAGTCAGAATTGTACTGCTTTAATAAAAGTATTGACGTAACGGTGGTCAAATGTTGTCCTAATTGAGGCTTAACAGAAAGGGTCAATGGGTCAGGATCTTTATGTCCCTGTATGAGAAAAGTGTTGCTTCTTCGCCTGTTTACTCGCTCGACTTTGTGGCTAATTCGCGCCATTGGTTTTTTTTCGCGGCAGAAAAGGGGGCGTGGCCTATCTGCGTAAAGTAGTTACTATTTTGAAAATAACCACTGGCTCTGCTTTTCACTTTTTTCCCACAAACGTCGGAGCATTAAACGCCCCCATGTTAGTGTTTAATAATAATATCCGTAAGCGCACACGGCTCCTTGAAAAACTTAATTCGGCAACGGCGGGACGGCTGTGGTGACGGGTGGAGCGTCTCGACACCGATTGGCTCTCGCAACTTGGCGTCGTGGCGAATCTTTCGCCCGAGTTGAAATATTTCAACGAGCGACTGAGCCGAAATTTTTCGCAATTTCGCCTTTTCGCGTCGGGACATTTGCTCGCTTTGCAACCATTCGCGACGTCTGTCCATTGACTCGCACGAATAGTTCGTAACGCTTTTGGTGTGAACGCAGCCTGCGGCAGCACTGAAGGGGGGGACCAGTCGATCGTGGTTTGCGGACCAATCACAGCCTTGTGGGCCTGCGTTGCTTTGACGGATAGTCAGAAATTTTGGGTGACGCACACAAGCACGCAAAATGGCCGATTTGACCACACAAGGGCGGCCATGCGTGTCTTGCGTGCTTGCGTAAAACCCGAGTATAAATCAGCCCTTATGTACTGCTGGTGTTGCCTGGAGTCCAGACCTTTGAACCCATCCACTGCACCAAGTTTGAGATGACAGTTATGTCTGATATCAGACAATTGCTAATAAGCAGCTGAGGGTTAAATGACAAAGTCACATTGAGCAGCTAATTCAATCAACGTTCATGTTCTGAATCAGGAGTAAAAACAATAGGGGGCTGATTTTTTACAACACTGTGTCAGATGAAAATTACGAATCGCTTTGCTGATTAAAAAAGTTCTGTTGAATTAAGTTCAAAGAGTTGAGGTTTACTGACTATTCGGTTCATTCTGTTTCTCACCATTCGCGTGTGGCCTCCGGCTGAAGCCGCCTTTAAAGAATCATCACATCATTCAATTCTGTTTATTTTGTAGAGCCCAAATCCACAAGATTTGCCTCGGAGGGCTTTACAATCTGTACACATGACATCCTGTCCCAGGACCTCACATCGGATCAGAAACAACTCCCCAAATAAAGATAATAAAAACCCTTTGACAGGAACCTTCAACCTTCATAGAGCAACAGAGGAGGATCCTCTATCAGGATGGACAGAAGCAACAGATGTCATGTGACCAGAATGATCAATAACAGAGTTACAGCACATTACATGAATATGACAAACTATTCATATATGAGTAGTATACGCATGGTACACCATCCAAATATCCACAGTCCACGTCAGCAGAAGGAGGTAGGAGGACGGGCATCAGCAGGTCCATGGCAGGAGGCGGGACCGGCTCCACAGATAGCGCTGCTAACACCACAGTGACCACAATACTTACAAACACAGCTGATGGTTAAAATGCACTGAAATTATACCGCTAGGTATTATATTTCTGTTCACTTTTTATAGGTTCAATCGATGTGTAACGATTGGAGTAGGGAGCAAACTGTAAATACCTTCTGTGCTGTTTAATGAGGCATAAACATCACATTCATCATTGTATGATTCATACGTAATGTCTTGAACAGGAAAGTAACGACCGTAAAATCAGAGTTTTAGCCATTCGTACTTCTTTTTCCTCAACTTTGACCCGTGTGGCTTGAATATCGGTGCGGCTGATTTGTGTTTTTTCCGATGCTAAATGTAGCAGCAGTGGATACGGTACAACATTCATGTGAAGTCTTCACCCTTTCACCAGCGACCTCGCAGTAAAAGAGCTCACCCGAGGAGACGCCATGGAAAACAGGTCTGACGGCGAGGGAGACCCGGCCCCTCCCACCACCTCCACAGCGCGTGAGCTCCAAGCTAACGAGCTAGCGCGCGACGAGCTAAAGAGCAAGCAGACAGTGTAGCTACAAGAATTTGTGGCTACGCTGTTTGAGAATAAATAATAAAAATTCAGCGTAAAAATGAAAAGCGCTGTCAGCGCTAGCTGTAGCAGCTAATGTAGCAGCTAGTGTAGCAGCTAGTGTAGCATGTGTCATAAACGTATGTTGGTACGTTGATGTTCACGTATGTTTAATGGTTCATAACAACTAGGCTGCAGGATGTAGCAGCAACAGCGGCTTGTAAACTGCTGCGGCTCATTTGTGATTAAATACAACTTTTTCTTTACATTTCGTAGATAAAACGCCTCATAACCTGCATTTCACAGTAGAAACTATACGCGCCAAATAAATACTTTGGCAAATTGCAAGTACCTCAAAACTTTACTGCACGTGAGTAAATGTACTTAGTTACTTTTTGTAGAAATCGATTGCATTAAATGTAAATGTTATTTAGATTTTTTTCCATAGTTTTTTTTCAAAAACCTCACATATTTTGACAGGTTATTTTAGGTGGAAGTGAGAAAATACTAATATATATATATATATATATATATATATATATATATATATATATATATATATATATATATATATATATATATGTATGTATATATATATATGTATATATATATTTGTATATATATATATATATATATATATATATATATATATATATATATATATATTACAGTATATCTTAACTTGAAGTGTTCTGTAACTGTTACACTTTAGCCACTATTGGGTTAATTAAGCTTAAATGAACTCGTTCATACATTCAAACATCGCAGTGACACGACGTCATCAACACTTTCAAAATGTTCCTTTCAGCATAAAATATTGTTACTCTCAAACTGATAATTTCCAATTTGAAAACCTAAGTTTGAACAGTTGTATTTTCATCTCAGAGGGACAACAGAGGGAGCCATTGCTTTCTTTGTCGAAACAATATTCCTGACAATTGTTGCAACAGCCTTCATTTACTGTAGCGTCTCTCTAATTCACAATCCTACAGAGGGACCCACCTCCACATCTCTCTCTCTCTCTCTCTCTCTCTCTCTCTCTCTCTCTCTCTCCTCCCTGTAGAAGAGGGGAGGAGAGCGAGTGAGAGCAGTGTGAGTTGTGCTGTGCGCTCGTTGCCAGCCAGAGGTGTGCTGTGGGCTCCGCTCTCTGTATCTCCGGGCAGCAGCGCCCCGCCGTGCCGCCGGCCTCCAGTGCCACGTCCAACAGCTGTCTTGGCAAAGGGCTGCAGCTCATCTGACGGGGGGAAGGTGGCACCTTTTGCTCTGAGGAGGACAGAAGATAAAAGAAGACACTTGCAGAGAGAGGGGGGATATATACCTGGCACCTCCCCTCGCCTCTCAAAACAGAGCAAAAACGGAAGGCTTTGGAGTATTCAATTTTTTCTTTCGTTTTATATTTTTCTTATTCCTCATCGCGGTGCTGGGAGGTGCTTCATCTTTTCATATCGTCTCTCTCTCCGTCACTTGCCTCCTCATCTATTTCTCCATCTACCTGGTGTACAATTTCCTCTATCTATGAGTGAGAGAAAAGAGGAAGGAGGGAGGAGTTTTGTTTGAATTTCTGTCCTTTCCTTCTCTCCGCTCTTCACCCAACCACATCCTACCTGTCAGTCACCTCCTTCCCATTTCATCTCTAGCTGCCGCCATCAGTCCACCGTTCCCCATCCTGCGCCTCTTTCTGTCTCTGAAGTCTGATGTTTTATGAACTTGGATGATTTTTTTCTTTTTTTTCAAAGACAACCACAAAAAAAAACAAAAAAGCCTCCTCATGAATGACTCTTTTTTCCCTTTTCCTTCTCTTTTGGTCCCTCCACACCCATTTTCTTTGCATCACACCCGTGCGGGATTCTTAAATGTAACTCTAGGTAGGTTAACTATCGTTTAGTGTCTGTCCATCTGTCTGTCTGTGTGTATTTGTGTGTGCTTTACGTATACATAAAACACACATTAACACACATGTGCTCGCACACTAAACTATGCCTAAAACAACAGTGCTCAGCGGGTCGACGTCGGTCTGCTCTCGCGCCCTCCTCCTCATCTGTTCCTCCCATCGTGGCAAAGTGCGCCCATTTTTAATCGTCGTCTGTGAGAAATCTTTCTTTCCATGTGTCGTTTTTCCCGTTTGATAAACACAGCGAGTTGTTTTGCTACCTGTTGGTGTGAAAAAAACAAGTTCGGTCCCGAGGGAGGATGAGATCAATGTCTTGGCACTTTGGCGTCATTTTATGTTTGACTACAATTTGGCAAAGATAGGGTTAAAGGGGGCGGAGGGGGGCAACTAAATGTCATGTTTGTGTTGTTTTCTTCATTTCTTTCCCGTCCGTCAACAGCTATCAGTTCTCACATAACCCTCCCAACACACACACACACACACACGATGCTAAAACCTTAAAAAAAAACACTCGACCCCATCATCGAAATATGTTTGCGCGTCTTGTTGTTGTTGCACATTTTCAATTCTCCGACCCCGTCGCATCGATTGCTTTTCACCCAGAACTCTCCATCTCTCCCACCCCTGAATCCCCCCCCTCCCACCTTTCCACTCGTCTCCATTCTCACCCCCTTGTCGGACACGAGAGACCGATTGGCATGAGCCGGACGTCGCACGGCGGATTAAGTGAGCGACGCAACCTTTCTGCTGGATTTCCAGTTGCAGTCGCCGGCGTGCAGGTTGTGAGACGTAGAGACAGACTGATAGACAGATAAAAATAGATAGAAGTTAATATCCCCATCTCATCCCGCCCCCCCTCCTCTCCTCTGTCACATCCCCCCTCCCCCCCCTGCTTTCTTTACGTTGTGTCCGATGCCTCGTCTCTTCCTCTCACTGCCACACCTTTTTGGGAGCGCTGTTTTAAAGCGTCGGCCTCTCTAGACTGTTGGCCTTTAGCCTGTTTATCCCTGGACATCCACCTGGGCACTAAGGGGGGAAATTGACGGCCCAGTAGCGTAGGCCCACGCCAGCCGCCCTAGTCCCCTTCCTGCTGGGCTCTTATGGACCGACCAGGGCGCTTAATAAACACCTCTTCCTTTGATGGTTCTGAGAGTGGGATGTGGACATGAAGCGACGTGAAGGACCGCTCGTTTCGCTCTGTCTTTGCTTTTCTGTCTCAACTCTGCTGCTCTGTAAAACGTCTCCACTACAGTCTATAAATTATGTGTTACAGAAAAGAGTTAATTAGGTGAGTAGTGAATTAATACAGCACCCACTTCTCCTCCGCAACCGAGTGTATGCAAATGCATGGACAGCGTGTGTGTGTGTGTGTGTGTGTGTGCAAGAGTACAGCTAATCTGGCGTGCATACACACGCGCGTGTGTGTGTGAGTGTGTGTGTGCATTTGAATGTCTGCATGACACTGATGGCAATGTATTGTGCATGAACTTTAATCAGCAGGTTCTCCTCAAAGGGAGTTTTCTGGTGTTTTTCCCGCCTCGTCTTCACCTGCTGTGACTAATTGGTTGTTTATCAGACCGTGCCTTTGATCCTTATCCATTTTTCTATTTTTTCGTCTCCATATGCACTGTTCTATCTCGCGACTTCACGCGTTATCGCGTCTCTCCATCGCGCTTCTGAGCCACAGAGAGCTCTCACTCGAGGCCGCTGCCCTCCTCCCTCTGAAGAGACGGCGTTGCTTTGGTTCGATCCTCCTCGTCGGCTCGCGTCAGGTGACTCACTCCGTCGCTGACGTGCGTTCCTGTTTGCCCTCGTCCTCTCCTCATGGTGCATCGTAGTGAGTTGAGCTTTGTCAACCAGTGCTTTGTGGATGCCCTCCTCCTCTTCCTCTTCTTCTTCCTCCTCCCCCTCTTCCCCCTCTTCCTCCTCCTCCATTACGCTTCTTCTCCCGCTCGGTGGATCTGCAAGCGATCTCCTAAAATGCCTCGATCCCTGCGATGAATCACAGATCTCCTGTGACTCATCCGGCAGCTTCACTGGATCCGACTCTTCGGCGTGACCTTAATGAGCGCGCGGCGCTCGCATGGCGACGGCGAGCGAGCGCAGGCGGCGCGATCGTGAACACGCTAATCGGCTAAAATAGCGACCGCATAGACGCATGATGACGACGGGACACAAACTTTTAATTGTTTACACGTGACAAACAAATCCTTGTGGTGTGATTTCAGTCCGTCAGGAGATGAGTTTAAGAACGCAAAATACTTATCGCCGCCATTTTGAAGGTTTTTAGCCTCGAGCGGCGTCCATCATCAGACAAGGAGACGATCGAATAAGTCAAGTGACGTTTCCTAGAGGATCCTCAACGTCGATTAACTTCATTTAAAATGCTGAAACACAGCAAAGCATTGTGGGAAGAGTTCTATCCCAACAGAAAAAAGGTGACTTACCGTTAAGTTCATGTAGTTCCATCAACCCCGTAGCCTCGCCAGCACTTTTTAACCTTTCACTAGATCGTTAATAAAAACCCTTTAGAAAGTCAGACTTCAGTAAATGTCACCTCTCCGTAATCCTCTGAGTTTTATGAATCTAATAAGTTATGATATTTTCTTGTGGGTTGTATATTAGTACCTTAAATATCCAAATGCGTGCGGACTGTTTTCTTTCCCGACTCGACTTTTAAGACTGCGACAGCTTCCGTGATCGGGGGACGTTTCCTCGAACGGGTCACGCGTCTTAAACTGAGATTTATGCAAATTTTAATACCCAGCATGCCCCATACAAAGCGTATTTAAGCATAAAGGTTATAACTTTTTCATTTTTTAACTGAACAACACAGTTTTTTTTACTAAAAGAGGCCAACGCTTTGTTTTATTGTGATTTATTTGCAGATTCAGATTATTTAGCTCATCATCTTTACAAAAAGGGGTTTTACAACTACGTAGGTTATTGACGAACTCGGGCGCGGCTCGAAAAGCCATTTTTGGGAAATCTTGCTCAGATCATGCTGGATGTTTATGATCAAAATATGTTATAAAATGTGAAAGTATTAGAACTCATTTGGGGTTGAACAGACTCACTCAGGCCTTGAAAAGGGCTCCCACAAGTTTCAACTTGATATCTAAGTCCAATACTAAATGATTCAGGACATCTTTAAAAAAAATATAGCGCTGGAACGTTGCTTCAGTCTGTGAGCGCACGGTCGCAGTTAAAATATAAAGTCTTAAAAGGGCGCGCTCACCTCTTGGGTTTCAGGCTAATGAAGGATTTATGTTGAAAAGAGGACTCATTAAGACGGTGGAGCGCTTCAGATGTTCAGCAAATCAAGAACTCACACGTCGGTCGCAAAGGGAAACAGGAAGAGGTTTAATTTCATACACGTTTTGGCATTTTGATAAAGTAAGGACGTAACACACACACACACACACACACACACACACTCACACACAGTAAAACCTTTGCTTCAGTAAAAAAAACCTGACTCTGGAACAACTGGCACCAGCATAGTGTTCAACATTGTGAAAAGCTGTTGATTCATCAGGCCAGCGAGGGAACGACAAACAAACACGCCGCATTCAGACGCTTCCTGCAAAGGTTTATTTATGGAAATACTGTATTATTCCGCATGAGTCAAGCTATCAGTGTCATTTTAATACGACTGCGAGAGTCGGAGATAATTAGACTTTGAAGGAGTCACAGAGAAAGATGGATTTTAGTAAATAAAATTTGTTGAATGAATAATTCATTGCACTGCCGAGACGGGATTAAAATTCTACACATGCAGAAATCCTCTGACAGTTTTCCTTAGGCTACATAGTGTGTACTGATATCCGTCTTCCTCAGATAAACACACACACAGACACACACACAGACAGATGTACACATTAAAAGATCAACTCCCAGGATCCGTTATTTACCTTCGAGACGAAGAAAACAGAGAATACAAAAAACTAAAACATTTAATTAATTAATGAATTATCAAACTAGTTGCTGATAAAAACAATTTGCACATTATTGGCTTAATGTTTCATATCCATTAGATTACACTGCCAGACTAAAGTTTTACATATTTTTTCACATTGGATTAAAGCTCATAGTTCATAAAAAACATGTTTGGGACCCGAATGACCGCCTTCTATACGAGTAACGACACACATCGTGAGTAAAGTACACAAGTGTGAACAAGTCGCACGTCAAAGATGTGAGAAGATTCATTTAAAAGAAGAACATCTTCTGGGTGAAAAGGTCCAGGAACACAAACCCAGTTTGAATGTAAATGAATAAAAACAATAACTACGGATGAGATTAGAGGAGAAGGGACGACGGATAAAATGTGGATTATATATATTTTGTGATTCAGTAAAAAGTCTGAAACAATAAGCGGTTTGCTTCGTCGTTCACATTTGCAGCGACACAACGCCGACTGAAAGGTTTCGGTTTGAAACAGTTGATGATAAAAACAAAAAAAAAACAGGCAGGAATGTTTATTCTAGACAAACGTGACACATGAAGGTGATTCATCAGGTGATGCAGAGATCAAACAAACCAACGAGCCGCAAAGAAGGTGCACGAGAATAAAACCAGAGGGAATAAAACCAGAGGGAATAAAACCAGAGGGAATAAAACCAGAGGGAATAAAACCAGAGAATAAAACCAGAGGGAATAAAACCAGAGGGAATAAAACCAGAGGGAATAAAACCAGAGAGAATAAAACCAGAGGGAATAAAACCAGAGAATAAAACCAGAGGGAATAAAACCAGAGGGAATAAAACCAGAGGGAATAAAACAAGAGGGAATAAAACCAGAGAGAATAAAACAAGAGGGAATAAAACCAGAGAATAAAACCAGAGGGAATAAAACCAGAGAGAATAAAACCAGAGAGAATAAAACCAGAGAGAATAAAACCAGAGGGAATAAAACCAGAGGTTAAAACCAGAGGGAATAAAACCAGAGGTTAAAACCAGAGGGAATAAAACCAGAGGGAATAAAACCAGAGGGAATAAAACAAGAGGGAATAAAACCAGAGAGAATAAAACAAGAGGGAATAAAACCAGAGAATAAAACCAGAGGGAATAAAACCAGAGAGAATAAAACCAGAGAGAATAAAACCAGAGAGAATAAAACCAGAGGGAATAAAACCAGAGGGAATAAAACCAGAGGGAATAAAACCAGAGAGAATAAAACCAGAGGTGATCCACAGGGCGGTGAGGTAATCTCCCTTTCAATCACACGCTGTGAGCGTCTCCTGCGGATACACGAGCAGTATGATCACTGAGTTGACCTTTGACCTCTGAGGCAGCTGACTTCACCAACACCAACACACTCATCCTCCGCCCTCCTCACTGTCCTTCTCTTCTCCTCCTCCTCCTGCAGACTGAGAGCGAGGAGAGCGCCGGGGAGCGCCTCATCATGACCGGCTGAAGCCCCGCCAAGGCAGCACCGCCAGGAGAAGAAGAAGAAGAAGAAGAAGAAGAAGGAGAAGAAGAAGAGGAGGAGGTGGAGTACGAGCACACCCACGGCTGCTCATCTCCTCATCTCCACGGCAACTGTGTCGCGGCATCGCCGGCGTTGGAGGACGGGGAACGAGAAGCGGCGAGGAAGAGGGACGGAGGACGGAGCGTCCCGTCACCGCTCGCCGTCTTCTCCTGAGAGGAAGTCCTCTGAGTCCAAAGCAAAAAGCAGATCCCCCCCTCGTCGCCCTCGTAAAGGCCCCGGCGGCGCCCGCCTGCAGCCGCACGCAAGCCCAGAACGCTCGCCTCTCGCCCTGCGGGACCCCTCCTCCTCCCCCGTCCTCCCCCTTCCTCCTCCCCCCCCTCCCTCACCTCGGTCAGCGTGACTTCCTCTGGCGACCATCCCTTCACCCGAGGCTATGAGAGGAGGAGTCGAATCCCAGATCACTCCATCATGCCAGTTCTGAAGAGCAGAGAGGAGATCCGGGCTGGCAATGTTCAAGGTAGGTCATGTGACTTTTTAACCCCCTCCACCCGCGACCCAAAAAACCCCCAAAAAGTCCACTCATTGTTTCATTTCCCAAGGTCACTTTCAGCCGAACTTTCCCCGTTAATCGTCGTAATTTATGGTATTTTAGACATGTTTTGTTTTTTAATGAATCACCTGGAGAGTCACAGGTCGACGTCTTTACATGGCTTGTTGGTGAATGGATGCGTTTCTGCTTCATACTTGATTATTAAAACAGCAAAATATAGGACATATTGTTATTTTTCTCGCCGTTTCTCGGACTTGTGTCCTAGAATCTAAAAGAGTCTCCAACAGCCGCGAGTGATCCGTTTCCTGTCTCCGTTAATTCGACCATAATTAGACTGCAAAATTGTCCTCACTCCAGATAATTGCAGGTCAAATTAAACATCAGAGCAGGTGGAAATAATTGATTGAAACACATCGCCAGATGTGTTCGTATTAGATCTTATTTATTTAGTCATTTGCGAGGACACACCTGCTGCCTCTGGAGACAATAGCAGCATCGAGGAGGCGCCGCGTGGATCGTGTTGGTGACGTTGAGGCGCTGACTGGGTTCAATACGTCACATAAAGAACAACACGGACGTTAACCTCTGACCCTCAGGCCGGTCGCATCTCGTCTCCGTGGTCCTGGTTTTCGACGCAGAAGTCCTGCACCTGGATGCCAACAGCACCTCCATGGCTCCAATAGAGAGAGCTGTGCAGTATGACACCGCTACGGTGCCGAAAAGCAGGAGAAAATGCTCAAACAATGGAATTTATACATCCAACATTTTGAGTAAGAGTCCACAAGTCTAACCGATGTTGGCCTTTCACATCTTCTGAGCTCTACGTCCAGCCGCTCCGGTCCTCAATGCGTTGCCTCGCGGCGCTTTAATGGTTTACTTTTAATTGTTTTATTTGGGCCGAGATTAAATGTCACAATATTAAGCTTAGTGACGGTTGTTTGAAGTGTTCAAGGACCGTCAGAGAGATGAAAATCTGACAATAAGAAGGTTTTTTTAAAAGCTTTTGCTGATGATAAACAGGCTAGTTTTGACGATTATTTCAAGAAAACAGGATTTTCCATCCCGGCGGCGGGTTTCAGGGTCGAGACCCGCTCACTGGGAGTTCACTGGGAGTTCGCTGGGAGTTCACTGGAGTTCACTGGAGTTCACTGGTCTGTCCAGTTTCGACCACAATGATCCTGCATAATCACATATTCTAGAAATTGGCTGAAAATTACATACGGTTTTGCAATAAAAAGCCACAGTGAAGTGCACAAATCTTCATGTTTGAATGTGAGTCGAAGCTTGTGGGAGTTGTTGATCTGGAGTTAGAGGAAGCCAAGCCGAGGACGGCACGGAGCAGGAAGAAGAACATTCTTTCTGCACAAGAAGAAAGGAGAAATTGTCTTTTTTCTTTTCGCTCACATTCTTTCCCGCTGCGCTTTGTGAGGTAGCCCCGCGTGGAGATAACGGATAACAAGGCAGCGGCTTCAATAAGCCCGTCAACACGACGCGGTGGTGCTGCTCCGCCGGGGCGGGAACGGGCCGAGACAATGGGAACCGTGCAAAGCAGGAAGAAAATGGCGAAGAGCTGCGGCCCATTTTTTTGTTATTGCTGAGCTCGTGCTCCATTCAGCAGCCGCTCAGGAGTTTGACTGATAAAAAAAAGGCACATTTAGGAGTTGCATGAGCGGCCAAAGATGATGGAAAGAGTTGTCAACGACGTGCCAAAGAGTACAAGACAGGAGATATAAAGCAACAACTCAAAAGGAGACAATCATGTGCGAGAATGAACTTTTAGACCAGTTAACGGTCCCGTTTCTTATTGTGTGAAGATTTTTTTGCAACAGAAAAATGCCTCAAAATCCTACGTGTCCCTCTGGGGCCACTGGGTCCAGGATCCAGGTCTCGGCTGCCTTTGGCTTTAGTATGAAGGCAAATTAATGTCATAAATAGAGAGCGCTAAATTAGCTCCACGCGAGCGCGCAAATCAAACAGTTGCGCACGTAATTTACTTTGACGAGCGCTTTTACGTCACTAGAGTAAAAAATCACTGCTCGTGCGAGTAAAAGTAGCTCTCTTGTGAGCAAAAGTAGCTCTCGCTTGAGCAAAAGTAGCTCTCGCGCTAGCAAAAGTAGCTCTTGCTTGAGCAAAAGTAGCTTTTGCGTGAGCAAAAGCAGCTCTTCGCGAGCAAAAGTAGCTCTCGCTTGAGCAAAAGTAGCTCTCGCTCGAGCAAAAGTAGCTCTCGCGCTAGCAAAAGTAGCTCTCACGCTAGCAAAAGTAGCTCTCGCGCTAGCAAAAGTAGCTCTCGCGTGAGCAAAAGTAGCTCTCGCGCTAGCAAAAGTAGCTCTCGCGCTAGCAAAAGTAGCTCTCGCTTGAGCAAAAGTAGCTTTTGCACGAGCAAAAGTAGCTCTCGCGCTAGCAAAAGTAGCTCTCGCTTGAGCAAAAGTAGCTTTTGCGTGAGCAAAAGCAGCTCTCGCTTGAGCAAAAGTAGCTTTTGCGCGAGCAAAAGTAGCTCTCGCTTGAGCAAAAGTAGCTCTCGCTTGAGCAAAAGTAGCTCTCGCGCTAGCAAAAGTAGCTCTCGCGCTAGCAAAAGTAGCTCTCGCTTGAGCAAAAGTAGCTCTCGCGCTAGCAAAAGTAGCTCTCGCTTGAGCAAAAGTAGCTCTTGCTTGAGCAAAAGTAGCTTTTGTGTGAGCAAAAGTAGCTCTCGCTTGAGCAAAAGTAGCTCTCGCGCTAGCAAAAGTAGCTCTCGCTTGAGCAAAAGTAGCTCTTGCGCGAGCAAAAGTAGCTCTTCACGAGCAAAAGTAGCTCTCTCGTGAGCAAAAGTAGCTCTCGCTTGAGCAAAAGTAGCTCTCGCTCGAGCAAAAGTAGCTCTCGCTCGAGCAAAAGTAGCTCTCGCGCTAGCAAAAGTAGCTCTCGCTTGAGCAAAAGTAGCTTTTGCGTGAGCAAAAGTAGCTCTCGCTTGAGCAAAAGTAGCTTTTGCGTGAGCAAAAGTAGCTCTCGCTTGAGCAGAAGTTGCGCTCACTAAATTTTTACCCTGCCTGCTCTCAAAGCGTTAAACTGCGCTTGCTCTCGCGCTAGCAAAAGTAGCTCTCGCGCTAGCAAAAGTAGCTCTCGCTTGAGCAAAAGTAGCTCTCGCGCTAGCAAAAGTAGCTCTCGCTTGAGCAAAAGTAGCTCTTGCTTGAGCAAAAGTAGCTTTTGTGTGAGCAAAAGTAGCTCTCGCTTGAGCAAAAGTAGCTCTCGCGCTAGCAAAAGTAGCTCTCGCTTGAGCAAAAGTAGCTCTCGCGCTAGCAAAAGTAGCTCTCGCGCTAGCAAAAGTAGCTCTCGCTTGAGCAAAAGTAGCTCTCGCGCTAGCAAAAGTAGCTCTCGCTTGAGCAAAAGTAGCTCTTGCTTGAGCAAAAGTAGCTCTCGCGCTAGCAAAAGTAGCTCTCGCGCTAGCAAAAGTAGCTCTCGCTTGAGCAAAAGTAGCTCTCGCTTGAGCAAAAGTAGCTCTTGCGCGAGCAAAAGTAGCTCTTCACGAGCAAAAGTAGCTCTCTCGTGAGCAAAAGTAGCTCTCGCTTGAGCAAAAGTAGCTCTCGCTCGAGCAAAAGTAGCTCTCGCTCGAGCAAAAGTAGCTCTCGCGCTAGCAAAAGTAGCTCTCGCTTGAGCAAAAGTAGCTTTTGCGTGAGCAAAAGTAGCTCTCGCTTGAGCAAAAGTAGCTCTCGCTTGAGCAGAAGTTGCGCTCACTAAATTTTTACCCTGCCTGCTCTCAAAGCGTTAAACTGCGCTTGCGTGTCTGATTTTCTTTTTGACAGTAAGTGTAAGTAAATCTCGTGCAATCACTGTTTGATTTGCACACTCGCGTGCAGCTCATTTGACCTCATTCTCTATTTGTGACATTGATTTGCCTTCATACTTCGGCTCCTGGGCTTCAGTCGGAAACTTCTCCCTGCGTCTCCACAGTTGGGTTTTGGCTCACACCGCGGGCTCAAAACATGGCTGCTGGTGGGTGAACTGTGTTTCTGGGGCAGATTTACCATCCCTAAAAAAAGAAAGAAGAAGAAAGAGAGAGAGAGAGAGAGAGAGAGAGAGAGAGAGTATGACAGAGCGAGCAATGGGTTAAGGCGTGGCAGACAGAGAGAGAGAGAGAAAAAAAGAGAGACAGACAGGAGGAAGATTCAGGCGCAGGCGGTAAATCCGGAGGGAGCTTCTCTGACAGTGGATGAAGGAGGCAGCTTTGTAGACAGATGTAGCTCCGAGTGCGTAAGCATGGAGGCCCTGGGAGGGGCTGTGCAGCGTCGTGATGCTGCATGTTTTTTGGAGAGATGGTTGGGTAAAGAGGGGGGGGGATTACTGAGCGTGGGCTCTCTCGTCCGTGAACTGCGAACAGAGTGGTATATGTTTATGTATGTTTCCATACATATTTACATGTATTTATACGTATTTATACGGACGTCGAGATGCCGACGCCGGGGACTCGCAGACAGCCGGCCGACTCAGTTCGGGGATGCGAAGCCTCGTGCGACCGGATTAACAAATGTTGATTGAGATTACAGGTGCTGAGCAGCCTGGTGTTGTTTATTGTTTACTCAGAGCCAGAGAGAGAGGAGGAGGAGAGGAGGAAGAGAGGAGGAGAGGAGGAGAGGTCCAAGTACTTACACAATGACTCAGAAAAACATCTATCATCCGTGCATTTTCATATTTTTGCAGGCAACGACTCACTCAGGTTGCTATTCTGGACCCACTGGTGGCTCGCAGAGCGCCATCTAGTGGGCCGCAGCGCTGCTGCCGGATTAGATTTGGTTGAATGATTTAAAAAACTCGAACAAAGCATCTTTGAATCACAGCGGACAGGATCAAATTCACAGCACGGGTTACAGGTGATCGATTTTCAGCAATCGGACAAGGTGCTCTCTGGAGATGGATCGACCAATCAGCTCGCTCGACATGCAAAACGATGGCCGTCAGGTTCATTGACTGCAACACGGGCGCGCCGGGGGTCACATGGACGCCAGAGGACAAGACACAACCTGTCGCTCTTGTACTTCACGCCGTGGATTGAGGATTTAATCTGTAAATCCAGACTGACCGTATAGTTTAGTACCCATTGTTTTCTAGCTTCTGGAGACAGAAAGTCCAGCTGTCTCTTCTGCCTCTCCTCTCCTCTAGCTAGTCAAGTGTGGCTGCGAGAGAAGGAGGAAGAGCTAAGAATAGAGGGAAGGGGGCCCGGCGCTGCGATGCCGCCTTCACCCACGTTGCTCTCGCTCTCCTCGGTGAGCCGTTCTGTTGCCGAAGCCTTCAGCGGGTCTGCTGCTGGTGTCGTGTTTGTGCTTGGGCTGAACACAATGCAAACACACACACACACACACACACACACACACACACACACACGGCCAATGACGCGGTAGCGGTAGCCACCGGGGGGGGATCTGTCGCTCACGTCCGCCGATCGCAGATCAGAACGTCCGAGCTGATCGGATCCGACAGTGTCACACGTTTTCACGGCACGCCAAAGGGGAGACCTTTTAAAGCTCTTCTGACAGACGGAAAAGACATTTTTATATAACAGACATGAGGGAAGACGACAATAGAGAGACGGAGAGAGACAAAGATCTGCTGGCTGAGAAAGGGGTCGAGGTGCGGAGATTAGAGGAACCGGTGATCGCCCAGACAGATATCTGACGACGGCGTTCTCACGAGGAACCTTTTTCTCCTCGGAGGGGACGATAAGATGAAGATTGTGTCTTCAAAGAGCGATGGGGGAGGGGGAGGAGGAGAACAAAAGCTTTTTGGAAGAAGGAAAAGGTGTGTACTGCTTCTCATCACAGGCAGTTTGCTTTCAAGAGGAGGGAATCTTGACAGCGTCTGATGTCGTTGGCGAAGTCATTCATGCGTGTAAACAGCGATCCAACGGCGATGATACCTGTTGGAGACGAGAGGAGAGAGTTCCTGTTTTCAGTTCCATCTCCTGTGAGGGAAAAGCTCTCCAGTTGAAATCAGACTTCGGGGTCTCGTTGCTATTTCCTGACCTTGTTTGTCGCTGCTAACCCGTTACGGGCGTCAGTGGATGTGTCTCCTCAGCGGGGGGGGAAGCCGGTTCATCAACGTCTAAACGCCGACGAGAAGGAACAAGATGAGCTCAGCGGAGAAGAGCGAAGACGAGCTCCAGGTGATCAGCGAGTCGGAGGCTGAAAGCTCAGGGGGGGGAATCGTTAAGGGAGGAGGAAACGAGGACGTTGAACATCCGTCTGCAGCTCCGCCGCCACATGTAGGCCTAAGTGGAGCGCAGTGCGAGCGCTGATATTGCTGAGATTTCGGCGTCTTTGCTTCTTGAAATAAATGTTCCGTCTCGTCGGTCGGCTGGAGAGTCGAGCTGATCGGAGACTTCTTCATTGAAGTCGTTTCCATCGACGCCGAGTTCCTGCGTCTCCAGCTGGGTGATCTTGTAAAGTGGAATATCTTTTGGGTTTTTTTTTGGGGCCGTGAGACAAAAGTCTTCTGACTTTTAAACTGCAAAGTCCGACATCGAGAAAACGATCCAATAAATCAATCGATGATGAAAACGATCATTTGTTGGAGACTTTTGTTTGGATTTAGTTGTCAGTGTGCTTGATGTTTAAGTGAAGAATGTCTGCATATTAGGCTGTAATGTAATATATTTAAACTCCCCAAAACGAGAAAAACACACGAGTAATACAATATAGTTTGATACAATATAGATTTGTTTTACAAAAATAAAGGTAAATGCAAGACTGCAAACACCACTTTATTAGACACACCTGTAAAATCCAATGCAACCTAAAAACAACAGATGAATTATACCTTTATATTAAAAATGTCTGCTCACTCCTTCACTCCTTCACTCCTCCACTTGTTCACTCCTCCACTCCTTCAGTCCTTCACTTGTTCACTCCTTCACTCCCTCAGTCCTTCACTTGTTCACTCCTCCACTCCTTCACTCCTTCACTTGTTCACTTGTTCACTCCTCCACTCCTTCAGTCCTTCACTCCTTCACTCCTTCAGTCCTTCACTTGTTCACTCCTCCACTCCTTCAGTCCTTCACTTGTTCACTCCTCCACTCCTTCAGTCCTTCACTCCTTCACTCCTTCAGTCCTTCACTTGTTTACTCCTCCACTCCTTCAGTCCTTCACTTGTTCACTCCTCCACTCCTTCACTCCTTCACTCCTCCACTCCTTCACTTCTTCACTCCTTCAGTCCTTCACTTGTTCACTCCTTCACTCCTCCACTCCTCCACTCCTTCAGTCCTTCACTCCTTCACTCCTTCAGTCCTTCACTCCTTCACTCCTTCAGTCCTTCACTTGTTCACTCCTCCACTCCTTCACTCCTCCACTCCTTCACTCCTTCACTCCTTCAGTCCTTCACTCCTTCAGTCCTTCACTCCTTCACTCCTCCAGTCCTTCACTCCTTCACTCCTCCACTCCTTCACTCCTTCACTCCTTCACTCCTCCAGTCCTTCACTCCTTCACTCCTCCACTCCTTCAGTCCTTCACTCCTTCACTCCTCCACTCCTTCACTCCTTCACTCCTTCAGTCCTTCACTCCTTCACTCCTTCACTCCTTCAGTCCTTCACTCCTTCACTCCTTCAGTCCTTCACTCCTTCACTCCTTCACTCCTTCAGTCCTTCAGTCCTTCACTCCTCTACTCCTTCAGTCCTTCACTTGTTCACTCCTCCACTCCTTCTCTCCTTCACTCCTTCACTCCTCTACTCCTTCAGTCCTTCACTTGTTCACTCCTCCACTCCTCCACTCCTTCAGTCCTCCACTCCTTTACTCCTCCACTCCTTCACTCCTTCTCTCCTTCCCTTCTCTCCATCTAAGGAGTTCCATGCAGTGAGCTCATTGGCAATATGAAGAAAAAAACACACAAAAACACTCTGGACACTGGTTGTTTTTTTTTGGAATTATGTAATTTCTGTCGCACAATGAAAACATGCCAGATCAGCGTGGGCTGGTGGACCGGCCGTAATAAATACAGACGTTGTGACATTTGTGCTGAATACTTGTCATCATCTTCTTTTATTGCGTTGCCTCTTGGCCTTGTGATCCCAGTGAACTTAAGTCCTTCTGGTATTCGCGCAGTGCGCATGTCTGGGGCTTTTATTGTGAAAGGGAAGAACAAAGGGAGAGAAATAAAATGGTGGCCAATATGTGGGCGATAGGTGTTCAATACACAAAGTCCTTTGTGACCGTCTGTGTTGTGACACTCCTCACATTCAACAAAAATCTTGGAGTCGTCTCTCTCGTGCTCGGTCCACCCAGCTCGCTATATAGCGAGCTGGCACTTTCATACACATCACACACCTGAGTTTGTTGCATCATGAGACTGTTGCTCTCATGAAGTAGCGAGAGGAGGATGTGAGGAGTTGATCTTCTTCAGGTTTTATAAGCACTTTCAGACAAAGTCTCTCAGTAGATCCACTCAGATGTTTCACTGCTCATCAAACCCTGTGAGGTTTGTGAAGATAATGAATGAGACGCTCTGGGATTACGTCATGTGATAATCTGAGAGACTCGTCAAAGAGCAGAGAAGCAGAACCGGACGCTGTGTCCAGGCGCAGATGAATTTAATGTGTTTTACTGCTTGTTTTATAGACGTGGATGTTAAATGAGCTTCATGAATAAATAAAGTACTTATATAAAAATAACAATTGGTTGACATGTGAAAGTGCAAAACCTTTGCTCGAGGTCCTCGATCGCGTGACTGAACACATTCCCTGCGTCTGTTCAACTCCATCAGGCCGTGCACACAATGGGTTGATAAAGTGGAATATAAATAGAGAGGTGTGGTAGTTTTTAATAATGAATGCTCGGCTGGTAACATTACTCGTCGCACCTTTTAAACAGCCACGCATGTTATGATGGGGCCTGGTATCCTCGGCTCACCCGGCGGAGAGGAGAGAGCAAACCAGGTCCTCCAAGAAGAATCATGCAGTGCAATACACGTCTGTGGGTATAAAACATGGCCCTGGTGTATGGAGGCAAATTAATGTCAGAAATAGAGAGCGCAAATGAGCTCCATGCGAGCGCGCAAATCGCACGTAATTTACTTTGGCGAGCGCTTTTACATCACTCCTCAAGCAAAAGTTGCGATGGTGATTTACTGTAAAGAAGAAGGTCTAGAAAGAGAGCGAGCGCAGGCAACAGACACGCCAGTGCAGTTTGAAGCTTTGAGAGCAAGCAGGTTGAAAATTCATGAGTGCAAC
Organism: Clinocottus analis; assembly: GCF_023055335.1. Lineage (NCBI taxonomy): Eukaryota > Metazoa > Chordata > Actinopteri > Perciformes > Cottidae > Clinocottus > Clinocottus analis. The sequence goes on along the minus strand of NW_027175998.1, from coordinate 4,435,885 downwards.
TTTTGCTCGCGCAAGAGCTACTTTTGCTCGAGCAAGAGCTACTTTTGCTCGAGCGAGAGCTACTTTTGCTCTCGCGAGAGCTACTTTTGTTCGCGCGAGAGCTACTTTTGCTCACGCGAGAGCTACTTTTGCTCTCGCGAGAGCTACTTTTGCTCGATCGAGAGCTACTTTTGCTCACGCGAGAGCTACTTTTGCTCACGCGAGAGCTACTTTTGCTCGAGCGAGAGCTACTTTTGCTCGAGCAAGACCTACTTTTGCCCGAGCGAGAGCTACTTTTGCTCGCGCGAGAGCTACTTTTGCTCAATCGAGAGCTACTTTTTGCTCGCACGAGAGCTACTTTTGCTCGCACGAGAGCTACTTTTGCTCAATCGAGAGCTACTTTTGCTCAAGCGAGAGCTACTTTTTCTCGAGCGAGACCTACTTTTGCTCGAGCGAGAGCTACTTTTGCTCGCACGACAGCAACGTTTGCTCGAGCAAGACCCACTTTTGCTCGAGCGAGCGGAGATTTTTTACTCGCGGAGTGATGTAAAAGTGCTCGTCAAAGTAAATTACGTGCGCAACTGTTTGATTTGCGCGCTGGCATGGATCTCATTTGCGCTCTCCATTCATGACATTAATTTGCCTTCATACTTGTGTGTCTGAGGGTTAGACATTGATGCACAAATACAAACAAACCCGGGGAAGGGTCTCGGGCTGGTGTTAAGTCTCAGGTGTTAAGGGAGGAATTAGTAAAACAAAGCCATTAGCAGGTCTTTCAACACAGCTACGCTCCCATGAGTCTCGGGCGCCACAGGGCCGCTAAAACCTCCAGGGAGCGGCCGGTCGCTGCTCAGATTCTGCCACTCGGAGAAAAGAAAACACCAGATGGGAATGAGAATGTAGAAAACTTCAGTGTCCATGTTTAGCTTTTCAAAAAAGGCCAGCGAGGGAACAAAGTTCTGGTGCTGAGGGCTGAAAGAAGGACGGCGCGTGACCCGCTCAGCTACAGATAAAACGGGGCTAACATATTGCATCGGAGTGACTTATTGTGTTACCCTTTAGAAAAGGAGGAGAAAAAAAAACAGACTGGAGACCTTGTGACATATTGTACGCGAGACATCGGTCTATAAAGCACTGTGCAGCGGTGGTCACACACATGTACACACACATGTACACACACACGTCATTTGGCTGCTAAATTAAGGCCGGAGCAGGAGAGACGTATGCTCAGTGGAATAAATGGCTTCAATGAGGTAATGAAGACCCCTGAGGACGGATGGCTCTTGCCCTCGATCCTGCGTTTTCCTCCAGCCTCGTGCTTCTGCGCGCGAGTGCGTTTAGTTGTGTGTCTTTGCGTGTTCCACATATCGAACTGGTGTGGTCATGTGTGTGTGTGTGTGTCAGTTTATTTGCCCCTGAAGAGGAGGCCCATATAATGTCATTGAGAGAGCGTCAGCCAGACAGCAGAGATCCATAGGGCGTCTCATTATAAGTGCAATTAGCAGAGAGAGGATTCTTGACCACACTAAAGTGCACTTAATACACCCAAGACCCTCTTCAATAAACTAGTGATTTTTCCCGCTGCCATCCTGGCTGTTCAAGATGGCAGCGAGGTGACGGATTATTCAATAAAGAACACTGTATTAGAAGATTACTCGAAGACCCCAATTATGCTACCACGGTTCACACACTGTTGGTTATTTGCTATCTCTTATATTACTATCTGCTTACTTTTGCCTCCTCTGCTCTGCTGCTAATACCACACCAGTATCTCTCTCTTTTCTTTTCTCAGCCTCTCTCATTCCACCTCGTGACTAAATTCAAGTTATTTAAGCGTGACCACAAGACCCAAATAAAAAAGTAAAAGCCTGATAAAGTTTATTCCTCTGTGCCACATCGGCTTCCATTGCAGTTAAAAAAAAAACCTGATTAAGAATGTTTCCAGCCACACTGTTGCAGTTGGTGACGCGTTCAATGGCCATGGTGGGAATAGGAGTTTATTTCCAGTCCGTCTTAAAATAACCGTCCTTCTGCCGTTAGTACTCACAGGGCCACCAAATGTGTGTTGATCCACCGCTGAAAATCCCCAACAAATGCTTTAGATCCGACTGGTAACTTTTGCTAATAACTTAAGAGCCCATATGTTTTAGGGAATTTACTTTTTTAAAGCGTATTTTTATTTTAGCGAATTAAATTTTTTCTCTTTTTTTTAAGATTTCCCCCCACATTTGGAACAAATTTAGCTCGCTTTTTGCCGGACCCCAATGCAACATCATCCCATTGAAAAATGAAATAATTGCAGAGTTGTGAAAATTCTCTCGAGGATTGTTATGAATCACTGTGTGGTGTTTGGGCCCTGAAAAGCCTCTGAAAGTCAAGGATGTGTTACTCAAATCTGTCTGTCTCATATTTCAGAGCTGGTTTTTTTTTTTGAAGCGTTGCTCATTTCTGTCTCTTCACTCGATTGGTTGATATTAAGAATAATAAGTATATTTAAGCAATAAGGGACGAGAGGCAGGACTGTATCGTCAATAATGTATCGTCAATAATGTATCGTCAATAATGTATCGTCAATAATGTATTGTCAATACTGTATTGTCAATACTGTATTGTCAATACTGTATAATCAATACTGTATCGTCATTACTGTATCGTCAATAATGTATTGTCAATACTGTATAATCAATACTGTATCGTCAATACTGTATTGTCAATACTGTATTGCCAATAATGTATTGTCAATAATGTATCATCAATAATGTATCGTTAATACTCTATCGTCAATACTGTATTGTCGATACTGTATTGTCAATACTGTATCGTCAATACTGTATCATCAATACTGTATCGTCAATACTGTATCGTCAATACTGTATCATCAATACTGTATCGTCAATACTGTATCGTCAATACTGTATTGTCAATACTGTATTGCCAATAATGTATCATCAATATTGTATCGTTAATACTGTATCGTCAATACTGAATCATCAATACTTCATCGGCAATACTGTATTGTCAATAGTGTATTGTCAATACTGTATTGCCAATAATGTATTGTCAATAATGTATCATCAATAATGTATCGTCAATACTCTATCGTCAATACTGTATCGTCAATAATGTATTGTCAATAATGTATCGTCAATACTGTATCGTCAATAATGAACAGTTCAAGGGTGTTGTTAGGCAAACCCTTGAACTGTTCGCTCACTCTCCACTGCGCGTCGGCCTCAAATCGCCCTTGAACATTATGGTACCATAATGTTCATTGAACATTATGGTACCATAATGTTCATTGAACATTATGGTACCATAATGTTCATTGAACATTATGTACCATAATGTTCAATGAACATTATGGTACATAATGTTCAATGAACATTATGTTCAATGAACCATAATGTTTGGTTCCATAATAACATTATGGTACCATAATGTTTATTGAACATTATGTACCATAATGTTCAATGCACATTATGGTACCATAATGTGCATTGAACATTATTAACGATACAGTACTGCCTCTCGTCCCTTATTGCTCACATACAGGATATCGACCCCTCGCGTCACTCGGATGAGACCGCAAGGTTTTTTTTTTACTCAACTTCTGTCGATGACAGCGGCGCAGAGAGAAACTCACGGCGGCAGTCGACTTTGCGAGAGTGAATTGAATAATTACAGAGGATGTAAATAGAACTTGTGTTGACTTCCAGCGCCCCAGCGGGGGGCGTCATTACAGCGGCGTGGTGTCTGATTACCTGAGCACAGTGTCGCACGGCTCCGGCAGCCTGAAGATCATTCACCTGAATCATCACCGGCCTTTTATGTGCAGGTGAGTTCAGAATGAGGACGCTCGGCCGGCAGTTTTTCCATCTCCGTTGAATAAGAGTGAACAAAAAGCAGCGAGTCCTCTTTATCTGTTACACATAAGAGTCACAGATACGTATATATATATATGTGTGTGTGTGTTTAACCTTTTAAACACCGAGTCTCTTTTTAGGTTTCTGCTTGAAAATGACATACAAACTAAAATGGCCGTGTCTCTGCGACCACGAGAGCTATTTGAATAATCTTGGAGTTAATAAACAAGTATAATGTTAGGTTTTGCTCAGATGTGTACATATCAGTCTAAGTGTTACTGGTTACGAGTAAATGAAGATGACACACAGAAAGAAATGTAAAGTTTCAGCCTAGAAAAAAAGCACTTTTCGCATGATTTTTACCTTGACATGATGCGTTCGTAAGCTTTTAAAAATACAAAAAAACGGCCCTTCAGCTGGACAGATGTTACATATAAAGCCACACAGTGCTCGCAGGGCGACGCATTCGAGGAGGCCGGACGCTTAGACGTTTGCATCACGCTGGTTCCCTCAAACACACGTTCAGAATCAGAAATCAGAAACTTTTTTATTGCCACGTGAGTTAGTACAAACGAGGACTTTGTCCTGGCGGAAGGTGCATCACAACACAACAACAACAACAGCAGCAACAAAGAACATTTAACTATACAAGAGAAAGTATAAAATAACATTTGGATAAGAACAAGTAATAAGTAAGTAAATAAGTAAATATACAGTAAATAATTAGCGATGCAATTGAGTTGTGTTTTGGATTACTGCAGAGAAATAAACTCTGTGGCAAACACTCGTTTATGGTACTTACAAGTTGCGTTGAGCAAGATAATCTGAGGAAAATGAACACTACTTTTATGATTTTTGAAGCGTGAATGCAATCAGCATAAGCCGTAAACAAACTACAACGTTTTGATGAGCGCGAGTAAACACAAGGTGGTGTAAAGGCTGACGAGCCACTTGTTAGCAACTGCATTTAAATAAATAAAAGCTTCACAATTCTAGAGAGGAATATTTACTGAGGTTGTGTTTAACCATGAGTTTGTTGACTTAAAGGGAACCATAAGCATAAAAACGCTAACTCATTTCCTGGCGTTTGGACTCTTTACCTTCTTCTTTTACCTCCTCTTTCCACTACGATTGTTCTCAATGCTAAAGTCAGATAATGTTCTTCTTCTGTCACATGTTCTCATGTTTAAGGAACACTGTGCAGCATTGTTGGGGATCTCTTGCCAGATATTGGAATAAGATATCGTTCAGTGTGTTTTCTTTAGTGTTTAATCACCTGGAGATAAGAATTGTGTTTTTCTTAGCTCAGCGTGTTTATTTCTACGGTAGCCCAGAACGGACAAACCGAACACTGGCTCCTGATTGGACCACCGGATTTCTCTTAAGCTCAGAGACGCCTCCAATCCTGCACACTGCACCTTCTACACGAAGGAGTCATGGATGTGTTAGGAAAGTAGTCTCCAGTTAGGGAAATAAAGTAAAACATTTGAATTATTAATGATGAGGTGAAACCTGCTGCCTCTCCAGGGAACATCTGGACCTTTGAATGAAATTAAAACTCAACTCTCAGAGGATCTTTTCTTTTTTTTTTCTACGGTTGTCAAGCCTCATTGCACACTTCTATTAAACTCCAGCGGCGCTCACAGTTTAATAAAGCGCACTGTTTAGTAGCCTGTGTGTTTATTTACCAACCTGATGATAAAAGTGCTGCTGTCACCTGGAACTGACCCCCCACTGAATGTAAATGAGCTCCTTAATGCATATGGCTGTCAAAGCGCTGCACAGCACAGCCCACCACATCCAGCCTCCGGGGACGTCGTGGAGCCTGAAAATATATATATATATATATTATAATATACTAATCGGCCTCTAAACGGGTGTTGGAGGAGAGATTTTGTTCTCCTGTGAAGAGCAGTGCTCGACGCCTGCTCGCAATCGCCGCTGCCATGTTGTTAAAATGGCGTCGAGAGAGGGGAGCGATGAGCATCAGGCCCCGCGGTGCGCCTTGTAGGACGCTGATTGGCTAAATTGTATGTCGCTCATTTATTTAATCAGTGATTGGCTAAACTGCTTATCAGACCCGTCTTTCATGGGCCAAATGGATTCGGCCCCAGCAGGGGGCAGCTGAGAGGTGCACGGGCGGAGAGAACAAGCAGGAAAACCATATATTTCTGCACAGATATCCAAATTCATAAGGTGGGGCCCGGCCCCGGGGCCGCTGTCTACATCCACACGCATGAGGAGGCCTCAGGCGTGTGACCCAAACAGAGCTCGACCTTACAATGAAAACCTTCTGCGCCGCCGGCTCGGTGTTCACATGTGTCATATCCCCACGGGGGTCACAGGCGCGTCGGCGGTAAATTACTGGGACAACAAGGAGTGCACACACACACACACACACACACACATGCGCGGGTGTGTTTAGAGGCCGATCGGGGGACCACTTATCCGTGTTTTCTCCGGCGGCGCACACGCCGCTGTGAGTGCTGTCATGGACACGCGAGAGCGCATGTTGCATGAGTCAGCTCTTGATTAGGCGGCATGCTTTACGTTTGTTGTATTACGCAGCGAGTATATGATCCACTCTTGACACCCTCCATTTAAACGTTATTAATTGTGTGTGTGTGTGTGTGTGTGTGTGTGTGTGTGTGTGTGTGAGAATACTCTCCATCATGGTACTTCTGTTTATTTGCCTGCAGCTCGTCTCGAGGATTCATTCGTATTGTGAGGTCTGAAAGGCGGATCATCTCTATCTGCAGGAGTGCATTAACTTAACAGCGTGCGTGTGTGTGTGTGTGTGTGTGTGTGTGTGTGTGTGTGCGCGCACACGTCTGTGCTTTTCATTCCGTGTTTACGGCTGTTTGTTCGAGTCGAAGACGCTCGGATGAAAGTGAACTGTTGTGCGTTGTTATGAGCAGAGGGAGCGCGCTGTGCGAGCGTCTCTTCCTGTCCATCAGGGTGCTGCAGGGAGGCCTATTTGAATTGTTACTATGGAAACCGAGCGCTGCCGTTGTGCAGAAACACACATCCCCCCTCCTCCTCCCTCCTCCTCCCCCCTCCTCCTCTCCTCCTCCCCCCTCCTCCCCCCTCGTTCACTGTCACACTTCTTGCATTATTTTAAAAAGATTGTTCTCTAATAATCCCTCCTCCTCCATCTCCTCTCAGCAGCCCTTTAGCAAAATATTCTTCTTCTTCTTCTTCTTCTTCTTCTTCTTCTTCTTCTTCTTCTTCTTCTCCTTCTTCTTCTTCTTCTTCTTCTCCTTCTTCTTCTTCTCCTTCTTCTTCTTCTCCTTCTTCTTCTTCTTCTTCTTCTTCTTCTTCATCTCCTTCTCCTTCTTCTTCTTCTTCTTCTTCTTCTTCTTCTTCATCTCCTTCTTCTCCTTCTTCTTTCTTCTTCATCTCCTTCTTCTCCTTCTTCTTTCTTCTTCTTTCTTCTTCTTCTCCTTCTCCTTTTTCATCTTCTTCTCCTTCTCTTCTTCTTCTTCTCCTTCTCTTCTTCTTCTTCTTCTCCTTCTTCTTCGTCTCCTTCGTCTCCTTCTCCTTCTCTTCTTCTTTGTCTCCTTCTCATTCGTCTCCTTCTCCTTCTCTTCTTCTCCTCCTCCTTCTCCTTCTTCTCCTACTCCTTCTTCTTCTTCTCCTTCTTCTTCTTCGTCTCCTTCGTCTCCTTCTCCTTCTCTTCTTCTTTGTCTCCTTCTCATTCGTCTCCTTCTCCTTCTCTTCTTCTCCTCCTCCTTCTCCTTCTTCTCCTACTCCTTCTTCTTCTTCTTCTTCTTCTTCTTCTTCTTCTTCTTCTTCTTCTTCTCCTCCCTCCTTCTCCTTCTCCTTCTTCGTCATTGCTTAGTGTTCCTGCTCCTCTCCTTTAGACTTCCTTAAACCCCCCTTGACTCCTCTCCTAGCGTCCTATGCTAATCATGTCCTCTTTTCATCTTTCTTTCTTCATCTTCCTCTTCCTCACCTCCTCCCCCCCTCTGGGTTTCTTATTGCTGTTCCTTTCCTCCACCTCCATCTCTTTTGTGTATGTCTCTATTTATTCTCTCCCTCGCCCCACTTCTCTCTCCTCGTGTCTCTGCTGCCTTCCTCCCACTCGTTTCCTCCTCCTCCTCCTCTCTCTCTCTCTCTCTCTCTCTCTCTCTCTCTCTCTCTCTCTCTCTCTCTCTCTCTTTGGCGCCCCCATAGAACATTCAACTAGTTTACAATTAGTATGTGCACCTGCAATTGAGCCTGACAAACCTCTGGTAATTAGACCTTTCAAACTGTTTTTGTGTGTGCGTGTGCGTGTGCGTGTGCGTGTGCGTGTGTGTGTGTGTGTGTGTGTGTGTGTGTGTGTGTGTGTGGAGATCAGCCTCACAGTTCGGCCTCCTTCGCCCTCCGCTCGCCCCGTCTCACACATTGTTCCTCGCTCTCTGTCGCCGTTGGATTTTCGGGCCTCACAACTTCTCCCGTCTTTGTTTTCTTTTGGACGTGTGTGTGTGTGTGTGTGTGTGTGTGTGTGTGTGTGTGTGTGTGTGTGTGTGTGTGAGTGTGTGTGTGTGTGTGTGTGTGTGTGTGTGTGTGTGTGTGTGTTTCTTCTCTCCTCTCGGTGCCGACTGCTGGATCGGCTCCTCGCTGCTCCGTAAATAAAAGATAAGCGAAGGTGTTGTTGTGCGAGCTTTTCTCTCTGCCCTTCGCTCGTCCCTTCGCCCAAAGTGCTCCTCCGTGCGCAGATTATGAAATGAGGAATGAACGTACACTAAATTAAGATTCCACGGCTGAAAATATGCCCAAATTCTTCCCCCTGTGACACACCAGCATGCACAGTAAGAAACCGCTATGTTCACATCAGGCGATGACTAATTGTGTTTCCCCTGGCCGTCACCTCCCTCTGCTGATGGTTCACTCCGCCTCTCTCTTTCCTCCCCCCTCTTATACCATCACATCTCCTCCTTCCTCCCCCCTCTTATACCTCCATCACATCTCCTCCTTCCTCCCCCCTCTTATACCTCCATCACATCTCCTCTTTCCTCCCCCCTCTTGTATACCTCCATCACATCTCCTCCTTCCTCCCCCCTCTTATACCTCCATCACATCTCCTCTTTCCTCCCCCCTCTTGTATACCTCCATCACATCTCCTCCTTCCTCCCCCCTCTTATACCTCCATCACATCTCCTCCTTCCTCCCCCCTCTTATACCTCCATCACATCTCCTCTTTCCTCCCCCCTCTTGTATACCTCCATCACATCTCCTCCTTCCTCCCCCCTCTTATACCTCCATCACATCTCCTCTTTCCTCCCCCCTCTTGTATACCTCCATCACATCTCCTCCTTCCTCCCCCCTCTTATACCTCCATCACATCTCCTCTTTCCTCCCCCCTCTTATACCATCACATCTCCTCCTTCCTCCCCCCTCTTATACCTCCATCACATCTCCTCTTTCCTCCCCCCTCTTGTATACCTCCATCACATCTCCTCTTTCCTCCCCCTCTTATACCTCCATCACATCTCCTCTTTCCTCCCCCCTCTTATACCATCACATCTCCTCCTTCCTCCCCCCTCTTATACCTCCATCACATCTCCTCTTTCCTCCCCCTCTTATACCTCCATCACATCTCCTCTTTCCTCCCCCCTCTTATACCTCCATCACATCTCCTCCTTCCTCCCCCCTCTTATACCTCCATCACATCTCCTCTTTCCTCCCCCCTCTTATACCTCCATCACATCTCCTCTTTCCTCCCCCTCTTATACCTCCATCACATCTCCTCTTTCCTCCCCCTCTTATACCTCCATCACATCTCCTCCTTCCTCCCCCCTCTTATACCTCCATCACATCTCCTCCTTCCTCCCCCCTCTTATACCTCCATCACATCTCCTCTTTCCTCCCCCCTCTTATACCTCCATCACATCTCCTCTTTCCTCCCCCCTCTTATACCTCCATCACATCTCCTCCTTCCTCCCCTCCCTTATACCTCCATCACATCTCCTCTTTCCTCCCCCCTCTTATACCTCCATCACATCTCCTCTGAACTCCCCCCTCTTATACCTCCATCACATCTCCTCCTTCCTCCTCCCTCTTATACCTCCATCACATCTCCTCCTTCCTCCCCCCTCTTATACCTCCATCACATCTCCTCCTTCCTCCCCCCTCTTATACCTCCATCACATCTCCTCTTTCCTCCCCCCTCTTGTACCTCCATCACATCTCCTCTTTCCTCCCCCCTCTTGTATACCTCCATCACATCTCCTCTTTCCTCCCCCCTCTTGTACCTCCATCACATCTCCTCTTTCCTCCCCCCTCTTGTATACCTCCATCACATCTCCTCTGAACTCCCCCCTCTTGTACCTCCATCACATCTCCTCTTTCCTCCCCCCTCTTATACCTCCATCACATCTCCTCCTTCCTCCCCCTCTTGTATACCTCCATCACATCTCCTCTTTCCTCCCCCTCTTGTATACCTCCATCACATCTCCTCTTTCCTCCCCCCTCTTGTATACCTCCATCACATCTCCTCTTTCCTCCCCCCTCTTGTACCTCCATCACATCTCCTCTTTCCTCCCCCCTCTTGTATACCTCCATCACATCTCCTCCTTCCTCCCCCCTCTTATACCTCCATCACATCTCCTCCTTCCACCCCCCTCTTGTATACCTCCATCACATCTCCTCTGAACTCCCCTGCTCTTGAACGTCTGCTAATAGAGGCGCAGCAGATAATAGCAATAATAGCAAATAAAAGGTCTGGAGTCGACTTCAGAAGAGCAGCGGAGCGTCGGAGGAGAGCAGGGGGGAGAAAACAAGTTTGGAGGTTAAAAAGGAGAAGAAACAATGAAAGGGAGTGTGGGTGGAGAGAGGGGGGAGAGAGATAGACACACACACACACACACACACACACACACACACACACACACACACACACACACACACGGTCGAGACCGGTCTGAGTGTCTAATGGTCACTTAGCCTGGCGGCGAGTCCATGAAGCTGTGAGGCTGTCAATCTGTCAAAATGCAGCCGCTGCTGTCCTGACTCTCTCAAAACACACACACACACACACACACACACACACACACACACACACACACACACACACACACACACACACACACACACACTCCTTCCCGCTCCGCCACAGGGTTCCTGCAGGGAGTCGTAGCGTGGCGTGATGGAGGCGGCGTTGGCGCTCGATGCTCCATCAGAGCTCCTCCCAGTGAGGGTTTGGTACCCAGCTGTGTGGTCACCCGGTTGCAAGCCTCTTTATCAGCGTCATGGACATAAATAGCAAGATTATATATATATATATATATATATATATATATATATATATATATATATATATATATATCCCTCTAGTTTCCCTCTGGTTGGTAGTTGTTGATCTGAAACGAGTGCGTTGGAGCGTTCCTTCTCCGCCGCCACAAACCCCGCCCCTTCCTGTGAGACGAGCGCCCGCTCGACCCCCTTATGCGGCCATTTTGGGCCCAGACAGCAAGCGCACTAGCACATCCTTTAAGCTCCGCCTCTCGTCCGGCTTATCCTGTGAAACTCATGCACGTCGTTTCTGTGACGCCGCCCAGACTCTTCTGAAGGTTTGGGCGCTAGCGGTCGCCATCTTGGCGACACAGACTGCAGAGTTTGGAAGATACATCTGAACTTTACAACTTTTAGGACCTACTGATTTAAAAAGGAGTATTTAAGTGAGAAGTTGTACCTCTGATGTCCATATTTACCTCTTTTTCCTAATGAGTGTCTGGGGGAAAGTCCTCTTGGGCATCATGTGACTGACTAGAAGTTGTAAAATCCAAGGTTTGACCACTTTGTAAAATTTGCTTTAAAGCTGGTTGCATTAGTAACGGTGCACTCAGAAAATGGCCGCCGCTCTCCTCATCCTGCCGGGTTATTTGAAATCTATTGCCATATCTTGCACGTGTGCTGCAGTTCTGATTTGCACACAAAACTAAATTATTTAGAAAAGGATTCATGAGCAAATAATAGTTTTTTGGGAGATTTTACATCTGAAGGCTCAAACCAGTTGGACGTCATCCAGTATAATGGTCAAACTGGCCTTTCTGCAAGCTTTAATATAACAATAATTCAGGCACTAGTCTTAAAGATGACTGCACCAATATGGCGACCTCCTGGACTTAAAGCCGATGAAAGAGGCGATCCTAAAAGTGGCCTGGCTCTCCATCATGGCGTCATGTGGGACTCCTGGTGGTAGAACAAGGTGTTTGGCTTCATATCCAACCAAACGTTCCCGCTCCACCATCTCTAGTGGACAAACTGTGATTCCACAGTCACCAGCGGACGTATACAATCCAATGTTACATGGTTGTACCTCTGACATGCTAATATAGATATAGATATAGATCCACCCAGCAAGTTAAAGTCCTGGTTTATAATCTCTGTCTCTCTCTCCCTCCCTCCAGGGACGGCATTCACACTCCTCCACAATGCTTGTCAGCCTCCACCTTTCTCCCTCCCGTCTTCAGGACAAGCGCTCCGTCTCCCTTTCCTCCCACCCTCCTCCTCCTCCTCCTCCTCCTCCTCCTCCTCCTCCTCCTCCCCCGGACCGGTCTCGGCCTCGGCTGCCCCTGCCCCTCCTCTCCTTCTCCTTCTCCCTGCTCCTCCTCCTCCTCTTCACGCTCCTCCTGCCCGTCTGCGAGTCTCGCCGGAGCGGAGGAGGAGGAGGAGGTCCCGGCACCGGCCCCGGTGGTGCCCCGGGTGGGGGAGGCGGCCAGCGGGGAGGCGGCACCCAGCGGGGCGTGGTCATCCCCCCTCAGTACTCGCCCGCCATACCGGCCCTTCCCCCGATCAATCCCAAGCTGATCAACTCCCTCAGCATCGCCGTCATCCTGGTGGGCAACTCCAGTGACGTGGCCCTGGGGGCCGGCCTGGAGAAAGAGGACTTCCTCCACATCCCTTACCCGCCCAAGGTGGAGGTGGTCACCATGAACGAGACCGACCCCAAGAGCATCATCAATCGGATCTGCGCGCAGATGACCAGGAACTCCCTGCAGGGCGTGGTGTTCGGAGACGACACGGACCAGGAGGCCATCGCCCAGATCCTGGACTTCATATCGGCCCAGACACACATTCCCATCCTGGGCATCAGGGGAGGCTCCTCCATGGTCATGGCTGCCAAGGTAGGGAACCAAAACCCTGTTCATCCACGATTGGACCGACTATTCGCGGTGAAGTGGGAGTTTCCAATGCCGTTGTTGTAAAATAGCACATTGGCGAGCCAACGGGTCAACAGCAACCCTCCAATGAACGCAACGGTGTTCGTTAAGACTCACCGACAGAAAACAAATCGTTTATTTCCAAGATAAAGAACTTTTTAAACCTGTTTTGCTGGCGACTCATCCATAAGAGTCACCGCAAATGTGCTTTTGAGGTTCTTTAGTTTGAGCTTTTTCTTCTCGGTTCATTGTCGATAAAAAAGGAAAAACATTATTTTTTAAGAGGCACCAGCCTCCCACCACTCGCGGTGCTGCCGCTCGTTGTGTCGCGGCCTCTCCGCTGATTGATTTAGCTGCTAATTGACCTCCGCTGTGAGCCCGACGTCACTCTGAAGCTCCTGACAGCGAGTCGCCTCGCCTCTGAAAGGACTCCCAGCGTGAGACAAAGGAGTCAAAAAACACATTTCGCTGGGATCGGGGGAGGGGAGCAAGAGGTTTGGCACAAACCGAGTCGCACGAGGAAAATCTATAATCCAGAAACGGAACAATAGCTTTGAAATGTATCCTCAAATAATGTCGCGTGAATAGGCTCAGCCGCGTTTAAGTCGCGCAGATGAAAGTCAGAATCCATACGGCGCCGAGGTCGGCTTTTTGTTGGACCGTTTGGAGAAAACGGAGCGATAGAGATTCTGAGTAATGGCATCAATAATGCACTAAATATGAATGGTTGTTTGATTGATATTGTTTGAGAAGGTCCAAGATATTGGAGTTTGACATTTTGACTGGTTGGACTCTTATTGTTATCTTTTTCCAGAGCTTTCAGCCCCACATCATGGTCTTCATGCTCCTATAGACTTTGTTTGTGGTTGACATTTTGGAAAAAGGGTGGTTTGTTTGGTACGAGTCGTAAGCTAGTTTTTCCGTCAGCACATGGCAACACAACCACAACGTGAGTGAAGACAATCAAGTGACAGTGGAAACGCTTCTCCAACATCTGGATCTCCAAATTAAAACACACTAAAATCAAATGACACTGATTCAAAAACGAGTAGAAAGTCAATCAGATGGCGAAAAACTTCCTCGTCTCAGTTTTCACTGCTTGTTAGTGACGACGATGACAGCTGGACGCATTGAAAGTAGTGGAAGACAATCCAAAATGATTCACAAAGGAAGTCCAAACTCCTTGCTCTGTGTAATTAAACCAGCGTAGACGTGGTCCATGTTCCCCAAGCAGACGACTCTGAGTTGACATGAGGAGTTCATTGTTGTTCTCAGGCATCGAGCTGGAGCGCAGACTAATCAATACATGGCGGGAGCTTCACTCTCTCCTCCTGCGGAGACTCTGATATGATTAGATTGTTGAAAACCTGGCCGCATAAATCTGCATGATAATCAGACAAAGTGATTTCTGGAAATTGCTGCAGTCAAAGCGTTCGCACCGATGCCACTTGTGTGCGACGTGAAGACGAGCGCCGCAACAAACACATTTACCGATGTCACCGTCAACAGAAACTGCTTGTGTTTGATAAATGGCGGAGCAATTTATTATTTATTATTATTATTATTATTATTATTATTATTATTATTATTATTATTATTATTATTATTGTATTATTTTATATTATTTTATTTTATATTATTATTATATGATGTTATTATTATATTATTTTATATTATTATATTTTACATTATTATATTTTATATTATTATTATATTATATTATTATTATATTATATTATTATTATATTATTTTATATGATTATATTTTATATTATTATTATTATTAATTTATTATTATTATTATTATTATTATTGTGGAGCAACTTGCCTGAAAAACAGACAATCTGATGTGCGGCTTCACCTGTCGCTCCGTTGAACATTTATATGAAGGCCGCCGCTCAACTTAAAGAGAGAGATGATCTAATAAAAGCTCCAATTCAAGGTACTACAGTAGCTCCGCCCACAGCGAGGCGGTTCCTCCAGCCGCCACGAACACTCGTTATGACTTCATCGACTGATGCCAAAATCCAGCTGAGGCCTTGATGGCGTAGAAACAAGTAGAAACAATGGAGTGGTTTAACCGTGGAGATGAGAACGAGAACAAGAGAACGAAGGAGCGCGATGGGGGAGGTTATGAAATATAACACAACTCGTGTGGGTGTGAAGGAGGAAGAGGAGTTTGCTCGACGTGTAATTATTACCACACGTTGCAGCTGACGGAGAGACGGAGGACTCGAACCCAGAGCGACGAGAAGCAGAGCGGCGCCCAGAGCTCGCCGACGCTGTCGTCCATTTTAAACCGCTCGACTATCGGTTGCAAAACCTAATCTCAGTAATCTGCGTCCTCCGGTTCATTCAGAGATGTTTCGTGTCCGTGTGCTGAATCCCTCGTCAACCAGCACGCGTGACGAGTCCTCTTGAAATCCTTAAATCACTCTTCCACGCATCCGACGCCTCGCAGCTGCGTTCTCCTCCAGCTCGAGACACAAATCTTTGCTCGGAGCGGCGAGGCGACGGCGTGAATGATCGGGGCGGCGGCGGCTTTTTTCTTCCGCTTTCTTTCCCAAACTACGGTTGAGGTTTGAGAATAAAGCTGTTGCCATATTTCATCCTGTCCTTTCCCTTTGTTTTGATGTTACTTAACCTTTTGGAAGCAGAGCGTGAAAATCCTCCCTCGCCAATTTTAAGTCCCAGCATGCCCCATTCAGACAGTCTTTTGGCAAAAAATATGTAATTTTTCCATTTTTAAACCGAACGACACAGTTTTTTGACTGAAACTTCTTCCTAACAGGCCAAGACTTTGTTTTATTGTGATGTTTGTTGCAGATTCTGATTCTTTAGGTCCTAATCTTTCCATAAAGGTGTCTTATTGACGCTCCAGGAGGCTTTTCTGGGGAATCTGGCTCATATCATGCTGGATGCTCATAGTTACAATCAAAATATCTTTTAAAAAGTGATTTTTTTGCAGATATACATTTTTTCCCAAGACTTTGCTGAACAAATACACACAATAAACACAAGTATAGTCATTAATTTGGGGACAACAACTCAAACACAAGGAAAAGAGCTTCTTAATTCACGGTGCAGATCGACAACATGACTCTGTGTGTGTGTGTGTGTGTGTGTGTGTGTGTTTTTGAACCGCAGTGAGAACGTTGCTTGTAACAGGATGAATGCCAATAAGTACGGATTAAAGTAGAATATCTCGTGAGATGAAAACACGTTGTTTTTGGAAATGATTACAGCCGAGATATTTTAATGAATGTCGACTTTTGGAACGAACGCTGAGCTCGTGCAACGTTTGAGAGAGAGAGAGGGAGGGGAACTATGATTATCACATTAAAGATAGGATAATTGTGTTCAATATCATGGACAAAAGTATAACGTTAAAGTATTTTAAACACATGGTTCTTCATGACAGAGCTTCTGGCGTTTCAAAACGCCGTGAGACTCGGCTGCAGCACTCGAGCATAAAGAGCTGTGTGAATGTGTGGAGGGAGGAGGCATCATGTGATGGTTCACACAGTTCTTGAGGAAATATCTGTGTGGACACGGTCCGCATGGCAACCGCTTGCTTATATTTTTATCTCCACTTACTTTATATATTAAAAAAAAGCGGTTACAGAAAGAGAGAGGAAGAGAGAAATGATGATTTTGTCGTCTGACAAAACGCAGTGAGGGTTGAACGCTGCAGTCATAGAGGGACGGGGTGAGGGAGATGAATGACCAGATTAAAGCGTCAAAAAAAGGTGGAAACAAAGAAGAAGAGGATCAGAAACAGGCTGAGAGGGACGTCGTGTTTCGCTGTGGTGGAGTAGTCGCTGTTTCTATGCCTTCTTTAATGTTTTATTTATAGCTTTTCAGTCACGTCAACCAAGAAAAACATCAAAACCTTTCACCTGGTTTCCATATTCACGCCCGTTAAAGGGGAAACGAACATACGAGACGAGAGCTGAAGCGATTGATGAGCTGATCGTCGATTGCCAAAAGTTAAAAGGCAAATCCAAACCCTTTAAAATGCTTTTTGCACTCTTTTTTTTGAAGTCTTCGAACATTTGTACATTGAATAACTTGAGAATTTGGACACTTGGTCGAACAAAACAAGCGTTTTAAAGACTTTATCTTGGGCTCTATTGTATTCTAATCATCACTTCTTTCTTGTAAAACGATGAATTGACTGATCGAGGAAATAATGAATGAAATTCCTCTTTTGAACTTCCAGTCAGAGCTTTGATCGGAGCCTCTCTGTGCTCATCGGATGCTCCGTGGGCGACGAGACAATCGCTATGGATTATGAAATTGTATTCTATTTTTGCACTAAATGAATAAAGAGGAGCCTGAATAACTTTGTGAGTGACGGTCAGGCGGCGAGGTGGACGTGGAGCTGTGGCCCGATGGCAGCAGGACGCGTGTTGTGAGCGCATTAGAGCCAGCGAGTGGTTCTCCAGCATCAATAACCCAATTCCCTCCAGGTTGCCAGGTCCACGCCTTATCGGTCCACAATTATGTCTAATCTATCGCGCTGCGTGCGGAGGTCTGCGGGGCCAAACCACTTCACTCCTCCGTATCTTGTCACGCAGCGACTTGATTTCCATTTAGAGCGCTGAACACACGAGTTCCCCCTTTTTTACGGCTGCGGTTTTTTTTCTGTTTCCAGTATGCTAATGAGCCCGGGACGGATATGCAGGTCGGCCCGTTATGAGCCGGACAATATGCACGCTTCCATTGAGCCGTCCATTCAGGCCGTGCCATGTGTCGGTGTCGGCGTAATGGGACGACGGAGTCGGCCCTGGCCAACACTCTGGCGTCTAATGAGGTCTTCCAGATCTATTGTGTTGGCACTTAAGCTGTGTGTGTGTGTGTGTGTGCTTTTTTTTGGGGTGTGGACACGTACGGCATGCTGGTGCTCCATGATAATGGCCTCTTTGCCTGTTTCTGTGGAGATTAAAGCTGTTGTTTTCACTGCAAACAAGTGAATCCGGTTCTAATAAACCATTCAGCCTCCTCAAAGTATATTTCTCCTTTTTGTTGTTGTTGTTGTTGTGTCTTTCCATTCGGCAATGCCTACAGGTCTTATACCCATGCAGCGGGGCTTAAAGGTCTTGCTGGTTTAAAGTGAATCTCTCTGGGGGTGAACAACGGTCTGCCAGGTGGTTGGTAGTACAACTCGTGTATGAATGGGCCGCTGTGGCTCTCAAAAATGCTGCATGAGAATAAACAAACTGCCGTTGCATTGCTTTGGAAAAAAGACTATTTTTTCTTCTTCTTCTCAGACGTTTGCGAGTGAAAACTGATTCACCAGCCCTTGAGTGATTACTACAATTATACACCCGCTCTATCTTTAAATAGGCAGAAGAGTGTGAGGCCTTCTCTGCAAGACAGACGCAGCCGTGCAAGTAAATTATTTCGCTGACATTATTTGACATCAGCCAGACGAGCCGGTGGCCGTACGGCGGCGCCGCGCCGCGGCTTCGCTAATCTGCAGCAGCTGACATGATTGTTTTCCCCCTCATCCTATTGTTCTCCTTCCCAATTTGTGGTTTTAAGACTTGGATCCTGCATGCACCATGTATCCCATTATGCCTGCTGGTTGTACATGAGGGGATAATGGACCACCTCTGGGATGCCGCCGTTCACAATTAGGACCAAAAGACAGAAGAATTAAGGTGCTGGTAATGAAACTGGGTCCTGGCAGCGGTTGACTGACTTGCTTCACTCTCCAGCCAAACTAACAATGGCAATTCATTGAGTGGCTGCTTTATTTTTAACTCGCACTATTCATTTGGCCAATGGACCAAAATATTGCCCCTCACGCTGCTATCGCGCTGCTATTATTCTGTCACCACCATGCTTCGGTCTTTTCTCGACTCGTTTAAAAAACAATCAAATGTGTCGCGTGTGAAAAGACCGTTTGCGCCGCTGTGATCCGTCTCAGAAAATTTCATTTCCTGCTTCATATGTCAAATGTAACTTCCCCCCCCCCACTGACGCCGATACGCTGGAACAACAACACTGCAGCTGGTTTACTCGAGCAAGGAGAAGCTGTCAGCTGGAGCCGGAGGTCCTTCCCTTAATTTAAACAACAGCAGTTGTTAGACTACTTTTTGTTTGTGATTATGCTACCGGGCGTGTTGACATGAGCGCTGAATACAGCGACGGATGATTTTGACGGCACTAAAGCACCGGACATGCTCCAGTAATGACATGTCAGGTCATCCTCTCCCTGTAAAACTAATCCCATCCTATTAGAGCTGAAAGCTCACTTTCTCTCTCACCTCCTCTGGCTCTTGTCCCAACATCTAACCCCTTGCAAAAAGTCCAACGGATGGAGCGTAGGAAGGAAATCGGCAGCGAACTACACTTCCGTCCATTGTGTGTCATTGCTGTCGTCCTTGACTGGTAAATGGGAAGATGTGTGCGCAGTGCAGGATGTGTGGCGCCCTCACTAATCTGTGATGTCACTGACAAAGCTCTGAGCTGCTCTTTTTGTCGGCGAGTGGAAGCTGTGACGACGTCCAGCGGCGGGATTTGAACACACCCTCTCTCGGGGTGTGTTTATGTAGTTTAATCCACGGTGAGGTACATTAAGGTCTGTGGTGTTTTAGTGAAGGAGCCACATGCTGCATTATAACGGCAATTCTTTATGTTTAAATCATTGGTGAAGGTTTTGAGATGATAAACTCTATTTTAATGTCTTTCAACAATTAACTAGAAACATAAAGACCATAAATTCAGACATCAGCTCTCTGTTTATCTGCAGATTCCCTCACTTTGTGACGCCACTTTCATGACGTGATCCATGTTAAGCTCACATCCATTGTGACTGTGGATCAATGGTTTGCACGTCCGTCTTATAAGCAGAGGATCAGAGGTTTGAATCCCAGCTCTGCTAATTTTGGTCTGGACCCCTTGGTGGGCCAGATCCGGCCCACGGGCCGTATGTTTGACACCCCTGATTTAGGGGATCACCAACGCCGGTCGGACTCGTCTCGGGGACCTCGGCCGTCTGTAGGAAAGCGGTCTGAAAGTTGGTCAGTGCTGCATCCTGCGAGCCGGTCAGATGGTTTTCCAGGATGAGACGGATTTGCACATCGTGCATCTTACACCCCGTTTCTCACACACACACAATTGATTTCTTTCCCGTCCTCATCATCACCCCCTTCCTCCTCCTCCTCCTTTCACCAGCTCATCCCTCCTTCTCGCTTCTTCAATGCATCGAGCTCTGAAACGACGGCGTCATCTGGTCATCGATGCGGCCCCGTGAGTTCGGTCCAGAGTCACACAAAGAGCTTCTTTTTTGACGCAACTTTTCCTGATAACGTTCCAGATTTTAATTGTGCCCTTCAAAATGTGCTGCGATTTTTTTATCCTTCTTCTTTTTCCATCCACCTCTCTTCCTCTCCCTCGTCTTTCTCTCCATATAATGAGCTCGTTTTATCAGCGGCGGTGGTGTGCGTGGACGGGATGAGTAATTTGGGAGATCACAGGAGGCTCCTCTGCGTTGCACCGGGTTACAACAGGTTGTCAGGAGGCTTCGCGAGCCTCGCTGGTCTTCTTCCTGCCAGCAGTAACTATCTGGCCTTTTAACGTTGCAGCTTATGGGGCCTAATTACCCAGCTAATCTTATTATGTAAGATAAAAGTTGGCGTAAATTTCCAAAACGAAATGAGATTCAACTTTTGGGACACAGAATGCCAATCACAGCGTAGCTCAGGTTAGCTCTGACCGCTAGCGTAGACGCTCAGGTGACCAATTCAGATTCACTTCACCTTCATGCTCAACGTTGTGTAATAGTGACACTTGTTACCTGTTAAGAGGCCGATGACACCGGACCAGACTCTAAAAAACATGTCGCTAGCTAAACCGTTGTTCTCCTCTGGCACGGCGCCTTTTAAACACATTTTTCTATCGTTTTTCCGGCGCGCTTAAAAGTTAAAATATTCTCAACTTTTAAGCGCGAGGCGCGGAGTCACACAGCTCATCACTGTCACGCTCGGCCATGGCAGCCAATGGGATGAAGCGAGAGGCGGAGCTTTACTCCTTCCTGTCTTCCTGTGGTGTGAACAGCGGGGAAGTCAAAAGAAAATGGCTTCCCTCCGACGAGGCGCTAATGTTAGCGGTGTTTAATGACGAAGAGCCTTATAATTCTAGATGGAAACACGACTTTAAAGCTCAGAAGACGCTCCAGCTGACTGCTGCTCAGCCCAAAGTACTGAACGCTCTCGTCATCCAGACACAATTCACGCAATAGATGGTGGTATTCACCGCCGTCTTTCCTTTTTAAATTAAAAAATAATAATATTGTGAACCAAAAACTCTGCTTTTATGGGACTTTTTCCTCCTCTTCCTCCTCATCCCACAACACAGCAAGGGCAAGAGCACGACGTCTGCTTGAATCCATTTAGTAAATTAAGTTTACTAAATGGTCGCTCCACGAAAACGTTTTTGTCGAGGCGTCTTTGAAGCGTTCGCGCTTTTAAAAGTCACGTCTGGAGTGATCGGTCCCTCAGGTTTGAAGGAGATGCACCTTTTCAAAATGTTACGTTCCCACCTGAAAACCTGCGGCGCTAACATTAGCAGAGTATGTTAGCAATACGTCAACCAGCGTTAGCACGTCCATGCTACGCTAGCCACTGCCAGTGTACTGAATGTAACCACATGCTCTTTTTGCTTTGTAATGGTTGTAACAGTAAATAAAGACCCACAGGAAGTGAAATGTAGTTTCTTGTTTCGGACTACAGAGCCATCGTGTTGCGCGCTATAGTGAATGTTTAAATATGTCAGTTCCACACAAATTAGCTGATGCCTTTAAGCTCAGAAAAACACAGTAAAGTCTCTTTTTCCGCACACAACACCTCTGTCCTGTGTGAAAGTATTCATGACAAAATCAGGTGGAAAAATAAACCCCCTGGTGTGTAACTACCATTGTCATTTGACACCTTATTGTAAAAAAAAAGCTGATTATAGCATCTCTAGTGTCGGTAAATCAGAGAGCGGTCATATAAATCCTTTATTTCAAAGGTAATTAAAAAAAAGGCCCGTTCCAATGATGCCAACGGGGACGTCGGATAAGCCAACGCTCGTGTGTGTTGTTTGGGGATAGCAATCTGACACACAACGTATTTTTGATGTTCAGTCGAGAGGATTTTGTTGTGATCGCTAACTGACAAAGAACTTGTTCCCACGATCTTTGAAAAACAAGCATTGATCAGCGTGAGTGACGGACTGCTTGTGTTCTGTGTTGTTCTGCGTACGCGCCAATCACAGCAGCTGTCTGTGTTGGTTTCAAATCAGAACATCAAGTGTTTGCCAGTGGGATTGAACGCATTAAAGCCGACAGATGCCTCACTGGTGATATCATAGCGCATTTATCCCAATGTGGAAGCTGCTGTACAGTAAAGCGAGTATTATCACCAGGCAGCGGTATACTAAAGCCCATAAATAATACATACAATACCGCATTCATGCACAATTCACTCCTCAAGACAGTGCTGTTGCCTCAAAAAGTTCAAGATGACCCTCCTCCGATTCTCACCATTCAGTGTCATTAGGGGTTCAGCATTGAAGCGCTGCTCGCGGTGCACTCTCACGGTATTAAATTCAGTTTTTTCTTCCTCCTTCTGAAGCTGTACGTATTAGAGGGAACGCTGGCGCCATCTCACATGACTTTGAGCTTCATCATGCGGTGTGTTTTGTAATGTATAGGGAATACAGAGAGAGAGAGAGAGAGAAACAGTCAGCGAGAGATAAAAAGATTTTTTTTTAAAAAGATAAGAGCCGAAGCAAAAAAAGCAAAGTGTCACATAATATGGTGGTTTTCATGGTTTTGCGTCAGACTGAGGAAGGGCTTTTAAATACGGAGAGAGACGGCTGACTTGTGGGTATTTAATCCCAAACAGGCAGAAAGGTTACTCTAATTGCATAGCGCTGAGGAGGGCAGTCATTTATTCATCAGTGAGCCTCCATTTGTTTTCACCGAGACAAAGAAGGAGAGAGAGAGAGAGGAGCGACGGAGGAAGAAGGGGAAAGATGACGGTTTGGCGCCGAAGAAAAGTTTTGTTCTCATATGAACAAGTCGATGTATTAGCCCAAAGGCTTTTTTACTTTGCCTTTTTCTTTTTTTCACACATAACATTAACTGCGTGCATGTGCCTGTTAGCGATGAAAAGCGGGAAGAAATATCTGTCGGTGACAGCTGGTGAGTCTCTCCAGGAGCAGAGCTGACACATCCGGCTCAGTGGTCTTTATCTTCAGTTAGAGAGGCACCCAATGAGAGGCACCCAATGAGAGGCACCCAATGAGATCACCCAATGAGAGGCACCCAATGAGAGGCACCCAATGAGATGCACCCAATGAGAGGCACCCAATGAGAGGCACCCAATGAGATCACCCAATGAGAGGCACCCAATGAGAGGCACCCAATGAGATCACCCAATGAGAGGCACCCAATGAGAGGCACCCAATGAGATCACCCAATGAGAGGCACCCAATGAGAGGCACCCAATGAGAGGCATCCAATGAGATGCACCCAATGAGAGGCACCCAATGAGATCACCCAATGAGAGGCACCCAATGAGATCACCCAATGAGATGCACCCAACGAGAGGCACCCAATGAGAGGCACACAATGAGTGGCACTCAATGAGATGCATTCAATGAGATGCATTCAATGAGATGCACCCAATGAGAGGCACACAATGAGAGGCACCCAATGAGAGGCGCCCAATTTGTGTACTGCACTGCCGGATGTTAGTGGTTTTACCCGCATGCTTTCAACAAAGTAAAAGATCCATCAGTGCAGCGCTTCTGGAGCCCACGACTCCACGTAGCTGCCTTTAGCCGCTAACTTCTGCCAGCTCCTAGCTCGCGTTGCTAAATTGACGAGATGCGCCGCAGTCTTCTCCTGCAAAGTAGTCGTAGGCTCCTCTTCGCTCAGCATCTGAAAGCACGGGCTGCGTTTTCTCTTCTGCAGAGACGAAGCCCAAAGTCCCTGAACCAACACCACCCCATCCGCTCCGGAGCACCGGTCCACCGACCCTATTTAAAGACTCTCATTCCACGTGTAATCATTGATAGACCCCCAAAGGATCGCAGCGCTGCAGTTCCTTCAGTTGATTATGGAGATTTCTTTAGTTATAGCTTGTGACTTTAACATCCACGGTGACAACCCAAAGGATAGTTATGAGAATGAACTTAAAGAAATATTTGACGTCAGCATGTGAAGGAGCTCAAGCACTCTCAAGGACGAACTCTGGACTTGATCATCCCTGAAGGTCTCCAGATTTTAACACTGGCTAAGGACTGTTGAGTCCAATCCTCGAACCCGAGCCATGGTGGTTAAAAAGAGGTTATTTAATGGCTTTACTGCTGCTCCTTTTACAAAAGCCTTATCTACAACTTCAGGTGAAACATCAGACTGTGTGGATTTTCTGCTGACTAACTTAAACTCCAAAACGTTGTACATTGTAATCAACATTTCATGGGTAAGATGCAAGATAATCACTCATAAACAGAAAGCACCCTGGAGACATGAACCAAATGTAAGGCTAATGAAACATGAAGCCAGACTTCAAACACATGATGCGATCTACAAAGCAACGCGCCTCTCTTGCATTTATACAATTTGCAAAGCGAGTCAATCCTTTTTTTCTCACCATCATATACAAAAAATAAAAGCAATGCACGCACCTCGTTTGCGAATGCAAAGACAAATGAAGCTGCTGGATTTCTCTCCGCTGATGGGCGCAACGAAGTAAAATTGATGGAATAAAACTTAATGTTAGCACAAACGTGAGCTGATACTGTTAACATATAGTGCTGTGAACAAATACATATGAACCTCTATAGTCTCACAAGTGTTTTCTGTATATTAGACCTTATGAAATTCTTCAAATAGCCCTTTGTGGTTGAGGAGATATTCTATATTTTCCCACTGAGACAGCTAAACAATGACAAGGATGGAGTTATGAAATGAAACCTCATGTACTCGAATATCAGCGTGCTCTCAACTCCGGCAGCTACTTTCTATATTTAGTACGAGGGATTTGAAACGCGAGTGTGCGAGGAAAGCCTGAAATACAGCGAGCGTCAGCTCCTGCAGAGGTGCGCCTTTGCATCGCTGCGAGAGCCTGTTTGGACGCGCACGCTGTAGCTGTGAACGTTAGCTCGCGGCGTACGAGTGTGCGCTCGCCAGGCCTGATAATAACCGGGCTCGGCCGTGAGGTGATGTGACACTGCAGCTGTTGGCCCCTGCAGAGTGTGTTATCACACACACAGGCCTGTGTTTTCCACACTCGCTGGTGGGGAGAGCCAGACTCTTTCTTCTGGGCTTCCTGTGTTTCATTTTGAGCCGTCTTTCTCTACTTTCACTCTTCCAGCCGATTCTTCACCATCTCTCCGTCTCTCGGCTTCTCTATCTGGACGCCACATCGCTCTCTCTCTCTCTCTCTGTCTCTCTCTCTGTCGGCTTTTCTCTCTCTAATCTCCCTCTCTTTTTTCCTCATTTTCCCCCTCTTCTGTTCTGCGTCAAAGTGAGCCAACGCTCTCCGGCGAGCGCCGGCTCAAAGCTCACGTTCTCAACCCCTTCAAAGCTGCTCACTTGTGGATGAGTAAACACATCTTTTTCTTTTTTTAATTTTCGACACGCTGAGAGAGAAAGTGTTTTGCATTTTTTTCGGGAACACGGGGCAATAATAGGACGCAATGACTGACTGGACACAACACCTGGAGGTCGTGTTTGCCTCCTCCATGCGTTCATTTCTCAGGTCTTTCCAGACAAGACGATGCAGACGTGTGCAGCTGCTTGGCTCATTCAAAGGGAGGCCGCTCACGTCTGCTGCATATTTGAACAGCAGAGTTGGTGAAACACATCACAGGGCGACGACACATCGTTGTTCACTGATACAGAGGAGGGCTGACCTGCTGCAGCGTCAAACAGACTAACCTCGTGTTTCCTCTCATTTCCTGTTCTGACTCAACTCAGAAGATTTAAGACTTTTCAGAAGTACGTAGAAGCTGAGTATAATGGCAGCTTCGCATTAAATGAACGCAGATCTTGCAGACGTTACTCAATAGATAGATAGATAGATAGATAGATACATAGATAGATAGATAGATAGATAGATAGATAGATAGATAGATAGATAGATAGATAGATAGATAGATAGATAGATAGATACATAGATAGATAGATAGATAGATAGATAGATAGATAGATAGATAGATAGATAGATAGATAGATAGATATATAGATACATAGATAGATAGATAGATAGATAGATAGATAGATAGATAGATAGATAGATAGATAGATAGATAGATAGATACATAGATAAATAGATAGATACTTTATTAATCCCGAAGGGGAAATTAACAGACACCAAATGGAATAAACATAACAAACTAAACACACAAAATAAAATGTAAAAACATGCATGAAATATATATACAAAATTAAAAAATAAATAAATAAATAAAATAAAAAAAATATATATATATAAATTAACAGACACCAAATGGAATAAACTTAACAAACTAAACACACAAAATAAAATATAAAAACATGCATGAAATATATATACAAAATAAAAAAAAAAAAAATAAAAAAAAAAAATATATATATATATGTATATATATATAAATATATATATATATATATATATATATATATATATATATATATATACACACAATAGAATACAAATACTTATTATTATTCATTTATTATTAGAATACCCGTCATTCACAGAGACACACGTTAAAAACGTGCATAGAAGCTCGCTCTTAAAGGGACAGTGCACCCCATTATTCATCATTCTGTGAAGTTTAGGTGTGAGTTGGAGATGTTGCCCGTAGAGATGTCGGCCCTCTCTCTGTTATAATGGGACTATATGCTCCTCAACAGAAATATCTCCTTCCAGAAATCATGACCCGGTCATTTAAGATAATCCACAGATATATATTTTGGGGTGAAGCTGCAACAGTTGCTCAATTTCTTGAACCGTAAAAGGCGCTTTCCACTACTTTCTGTCATTTTGGAGACGATTAATCAAGACAACGATGGACAAAGCCTGTTATTGTCCCCTTGTGAGAGAGGGGGGGGGGGGGGGGCGGTGGTGCGTTCAGGGACGTTTTGTTCTGGTGAAGCGGCGACATAGATCAGTCTCTGCTGTTGTGGCGAGACCTCATTATGTTGAATCATCAGTCATGTGCCCCAGCACAGAGAGACGGTGGAGGGCCATCCGCACATGACTCGCACATGCACTTCATTATACACACACACACACACACACTCCATACCCCACCCCCAGCACACACACACACAGCTAGCAAGACTTAATATACAGCCCACTTCTGTCAGCCCGGGTTAGCTTGTGTTAGTTATATATAGTTTGTGTGTGTGTGTGTGTGTGTGTGTGTGTGTGTGTGTGTGTGTGTGTGTGTGTGTGTGTGTGTGAGTGGGTGGTGCCGGCCTGCAGACTGTCACGGTCAATGAGACAATATATGGAGAGTTCGAGGCCCCGCGGCCTCATCTGAAGGAAGTCGTTTGAGGAGCGAAGTCAAAACAAAACCGGGGTTCATAACATCAGACTGTTGGTCGCTTCCTGCACCCGAAGGGGCCAAACCTGTAATTGAGCGACCGACATTAAGTGGCCAGTAATTGAGCCGTCATAATTCACCTCCAGGCGTGTCGGCGTGTCGGCGCCGGAGGCTGAGCGGCGCTCGCGTGCGTCGCGCGGCGTCCAGGCCGTCGGCCCGCTGCCTCCGTCCCCGTGTGCGTGCACGGCGCGGTGGAGGTATTTATTTTTATTTTATTTTTTTTCCCCACACTAATGGCATCTTTAGCAGGAGGGTTTCTATGGGAACGGAGTTGCCACGGAAACACCGCATGTCTCTTTGAATTAGAAATGTCTCTCTCCGTCCCTCTCGCGCCTCCCCTCTCCGCGAGTCTCTCCATCACTTCCCCCCGGTCCTCTTCTTCCCGACTTCCCCTCCCGACTTTGACAGGCCAGCTGCTGTCAGTCAGGAAGGAAAACGCACCGCGGACGGAGGAAGAGGAGGATGAGACGGGTCGGCATCTGTGCTCTCTAGGAAGGGAAGAAGAAAAATAAAGAAGAAGAGGAAGGGAGGGCTTTTTTGGAAGGTGTGTGTGTGGAGGAGGAGGGGGGGGGGGGGGCTTCTTGGGTTTTTAATCAAAAGCAAACATATTGAAATAGGAAGGAAATGTCGACTGACATCCAAAAGATAATGATGACGAGGAGGATGCTGCGAAGAGAAGAGCGGGAAGACTGAAGGAGGAAAGGGAGAGAGAGAGAGAGAGAGAGAGAGAGAGAGAGAGAGAGAGAGAGAGAGAGAGAGAGCTGATGAAAGGGAAGAGGAGAAGTGATTGATTTTTCTCTCTCTGATGCCTCTGGTATCTGTGTAACCACGCTGCCACACTTATCCGGCCTATCTGATTTAACAGCCAGCGCGATAAAGGGGAGAGAGAGAGAGAGAGAGAGAGAGAGAGAGAGAGAGAGAGAGAGAGAGAGAGAGAGAGAGAGAGAGAGAGAGAGAGAGAGAGAGAGATGGAGAGTTTCAGAGAAAGAGAGTAGAAAAAGTGCAAGCAGATGGAGAATGGGAGTTATTGGGCTGGATGTACAAAATGAAAATGTGGAGAAAGTCATCCGCCCCCCTCTCTTCACTCCCTTCACTCCCTTCACTCCCTTCACTCCCTTCACTCCCTCCATCCCGGTGCTGATGGATGTATAAAGGAGGATGAATGAGAGTAATGCTGCAAGGGAAGTGGAGGGCGGGAGGAGAAGCAGAAAGAAAGGAGGCGTGCTGGAGAAAGAAAGCGCCACGACAAGGTTTCTGAACCGCGAGTCTCTCAATCGGCGCCGCGCTTGACTCCATCCTGCACTCTCACCTCAAACGCTCGTTAGCGAAGGGAAGAGGGGATGGAAAAGGCAGGGATGGATGGAGGGAGGCGAGGGAGGCGAGGGAGGCGAGGTGAGGCGCCAGGGGGAGAGAGAGGCAGAGCGAGGAGAGAGGGCAAACGTGTCTTTTTGACACGGTTAACGGACGACACAAAGAAGAAAGAGCACCTGCGGATCAGCAACATGCTGTAATGCGCCGCAGTGCACAGCGTTAGCTCGTGTCCTCAGCTCACTTCTGCTGCCCAAACGGATGCACGACGCTCTCGTTTCCCCCAGTGATCCCACAGCACGCTGCGACGTCTTATTGCATTTACTGTAAATTCCCAAACGAGAGGCCTTTGTTCATCTGGGAGGCAGGAAGCTGGTGTGAGCTTTTAAAAGTGGCTCAGTTTCTACTCACCGATAGTTTAACCCTCTAGGTGTTGAATCAGGCCGGTGTGATGGACAGTTTACTGTCCTCACTCATTCATTTTGATGAAAGTAGCGACAGACAACGTTTCTACTTAAAAAAACGACAATACAATATTTGTATCTACCATTTAATTCATTTATTAAACTGCTTTTGTCAACATAAGACCTTTGGTAACGCAATTCCCATCACCAAGATGAGTAAAAGTTATGTTTTCACCAGAGATATGAAGGATTTAAAAAAATCGAGCTTCAATTTTTTCAGCTTTAGCGGCAAATTACCACTTTACACTTGTGCATTAGGACAATAGAGCCTCATTACACAAAGAGCTGAGATTGTTCTGCAATTTTAGATGTATCACATGAGTATGTATCACATATTTGAGTGCCTTTAAAAGGTGAATTTAAGTAATTATGTAAAATCGAGAAAAAGGCCTTAAGAGCCTGAAGGTTGAGGATCGTTTGGGGAGTAAATCTGAGGAAATGAGTTTGTTCTGCTCACGGTGGGTTGACGCTTCAAGTTAAAACCACACAGTGGAAATGATATGATTTCTACTTTTTCATTCAGTAAATTTTGCCCAAATAGGTCGCTGATTTTCCTGCATGCGTGACGCACACGAGGTCACCTGAGGGCCGAACCGTCGCTGCAGCGCTACAGGTCACTGACTCTGACGGTCACAGAGCGCAGCGCTGGCGGCCGCTCATCCTCCTGGAAAACATCACCACAAATACCACAAGTTACGATTTCAATAGATATTGTTTAAAAGCACACGTTGTGAGCATAGCTGGTTGCATTTTGCAAACGTTAAACCAATGCTTCATGTTCATGTTGCAGATAGTGCTGCATAATAACTGCACAATAGTTATTAGAGAGGGAGTTATGAAGAGCTATGAACAGCTTATAATACATAATTAAGAGTAATAATGCCAGGATTTAAAAATACAGTCATTTATTGCTTGATGATTTGAATCGTGTGTTTTTTCTTTCATAACAAACAGCCGACGAACAAAGTAAAAGGATTTTTCGGATTCATTTGAGATGATATTCTGTTGCTTTGCAAATCAAAATAATGTAAAAAAAAAATTGGATGAGATTTATCGATGAGTGCAACAAAAAGCTTGATCGTGTCTTTTTTTTCTCCTTGAACGAAGCAAAAGATGCTTTTTGAGAGAGGTTGTGCATAAAGGACACAGAGCTCAACAGATCCAGGTACTTCACACAGTAGGAGTTAGTGTCAGTGTGTGTGTGTGTGTGTGTGTGTGTGTGTGTGTGTGTGTGTGTGTGTGTGTGTGTGTGCAGGCCAGCTCCTTGTGGGAGTGTAAGTGTTATTTCTGTAGATTCAGTCTAGATGTGTTTGGTTTGAACGCATCAGACCATTGGAGAGAGACAGAACCCGTCTATATGTATATATATATATATATATATATATATATATATATATATATATATATATATATATATATATATATATATATATATATATATATATATATATATATATATATATTTAAAGCAAGTAAATGCAGCTCTGTTTACTTTAAGGATTCATCTAATTGTCTCCATCCAGGCTGGTTATGCTTCCTCTCCCACACAGACAGATGCCAGCGCACCGGTTGGTTAGCCAGCTCGCTGTGAGCCGGGGTCAGGGCTAATCGCTCCTCTGGCTCCTGTGGATTGGTCGGTTCTGGGCCAATCAGCAGGCAGAGCTCCCGCGTGTCTTAACGTGATTAATTACCTGCGTCTTCTTCGGCGCTAAAGAGCTTAATCAAGTCCTCGCGAAGGAGCTTTTCCATTAACTTTTCCGGACCAAAGGTGGTGTTTAATGGACTCCCTCTCTACCTCCCCCTCCCCCTCCCCCTCCCCTTCCCTCCCCCTCCCTCCCACTGTCTTACTGGGCTTACAGTTTCCAAGTGGTTCCTCCAGCTGATTGTGTTTCAGGTGTTCGTGCCTCTTCTCTTCTGCTCTTTTCGCTCAGTTCCACGTCTGTTACGCGCCGCTTTCCTCCGCTTGTCCTCCGTCTCTGCGGCGCTGTGTGTCAGGACGAGGCTCCGGGCTTGACTGACATGATGTGAGTGCTGCCGGAGCCTCACATGTAACAGTGGGAGATCGAATCAGACAATTAATTGTATCCCGCTCGTGGTGCACACAGCGGCGATAGCGGTGGAGCGCTGCAGAAAAGCTCCAGGCAAACACTAGATTCTTATGCTTTCAGGGGAGCCTTTATATGTGTGAATGTGTGTGAGTGTGTGTGTGTGTGTGTGTGTGTGTGTGTGTGCGTGTGCGAGACAAGGAGATTAATTTGTCCTGATTAGACATTCAGTTGATGATTACGTTTCAGTCGTGGTGCAGAATTGAGGACACGATGGCGTCTTTAAGAGGGTTTTAGAAGTTCTCTGGTGATTTAATGGATGCTGATGATACCACATCTCGCTAACAGTAAAAGTTTAAAATGAAAAAAATGAAACAAGCGAATGCTAATGTGCAAAATCTCATGTATACGTCTTTATATCTTGAACATTTTGGGCGGGATTCGGACCGTTTCGGGACCAAAAAGAGGACACATGAAGATGTCACCGTGGACGTTTTATTGAACACGTGATTCACTGGAAAAAAAGATGAACAGATGAACTGATCACGAGCAGAGTAGCAGCTCGATGCATGGATAATAAAATGATGAGTTATTGCTGCGAGGTACTGGCGATCTTAAATGTCTCAGATTCAACATCAAGTCGCGGATGCATGAATGCGAAAACGCACATTTTCTGGTTTGAATGGCGCGTTTGACGCAGGCGAATTCACGCAAGTTGACGTTTTTCCAACTCTGGCGAAAAATTCGCGTCAGCCAATCGGCGCCGAGAAGCTCCGCCCGTCGTCACCGCCGTCCTGCCGTCGCTGAATCAAACTGCCGCCGGTCCGCTTGACGTAGCGCCGATAGCAACACGTATGAAGCAGAACTCGTGGTTGTTTCCATGGCGGATGATGGAAGATGATGGAGATAAGCCACGCCCCCTTTTTGGGAGCTACAACGCGCTAGGTGTGAACGCAGCATGAAAAGTCTTGGGTTGCTGGATGCTTGTGTGCTCCTGTTAGCGTTGACGGAGCCTTTCCTTGTCACGTGACCTCTCTCACCTGTATTCATCTGGCTAAACACATGAGGTGCTACTGCTCATATTGATCCCCTCATTGGCTCTGTTCTTGATCAACGCTCATATCCGGAGGGTAAGAATACAGCTGGATCCGATTGGTCGAGTCTTGACTCCAGATACAAGTTCCAAAAAATCGTCGGCGCTAATCAACGCTGCTGCGACTCGACGCTATATTTAGCCTTTTGATGCTCAGGCTCCCAAGATGCAGCACAGGTGGCCCTTTCTCTGCACCGGCATGCCTCCGTGCATATTTCCACTTCGTAATGGGCGAGCAAATGAATCGTAATTAACTCAATAATTAAGTAATTGGGCTTTTTAAGTGACAATTCCATTTAAAGTCAGAACGTGTAACGTTCAAACGGAGTGCAACAAAAGGGACTTTCATTCCCTGAGTGACGCCTGAACGCCGCCGCCCCCTCCGAGTCTGTCGGCGGCGAGCTAACGCTGCTAGCTTAGCCAAATATAAGCCATGTGTGCCTCGGATGTTTCCTCAGCCCATTTCTACTGGGTACGAGAAAAGCCGGTGATGTCATTGTTACTAAGTGCCATAACAAGTTGATAAATCAGGAGGAGGTTGACTCATGCAGACAGCATGCGAACATGCGGCTCAGCTGCTGGCTGTCAAAGAGGTCACGGCTAATCCAGACTGGAACTGGCTTGTCGCTAAATGTTGGTGAAAACGTGATCGTTAGCAATCTGACGAGAGCAAACCAACTCCTCCAGGTTGCAACGCTTCAGTACATCACAGAGTACAAGAGAGTGTTGTTGTTATTGCCGGTGGAGCTAAGGAGAACAGTTCAGCCTCCCATTAGGGATCGAGATTAAAACCCCTGCTCTGGAAATGTCGTGTTCTCGGCCTCTTATGAGGAGAAAGTGACGTGCTGTGCTCATCATGTGTAGAAGTGGACGTAGTCATCGTGACCTCACCCCATGTTGTTGTTGTTTTGCAGCTGACAAATGGACGTTTCCATATTTGGAGTGCGTAGGAGGGACTTTGAGCTCGGTAGCGGCAGCGACCTGTCAATCACAGTAGTCCCGCCCTGAAGCGTATAGACTCTGCTTTATGGTCTGTTTGACTGTAATTGGAGCTTCGTTTAGTAAATAAACATCATGCTGTCATACAGAAGACTTGGAACTATAGATTGAGTCAAATATTCATGTTTACAATGTTTACTGAGGGAGTAAAACAAGATGAGCAGAGTTATTTTCAACCAGAGGAGTCGCCCCCTGCTGGCCATTAGAGAGATTGATAAGACCCTCCCATTGGCATCACTGAGCAGAACAGGAGGTTACTGCCGGTTTAAGTTTAGGGCTGGACTTAATACCAGTTAATACCAGCTTACTATCTATCTACTTTACTATCTACTCATCAAAGCTCGGTGATGAGTGAAATTTGTTAATTAATATTACACAAAAAGACCCTCGAGACGTTGGAGTAGGACTCGAGGCTTGGCGCAGACAGCGTGAACGCATACATTGAAGGGCGTATTATATAGATCTATAGCTGCAGTAAACTATAAGTATGTGTGTGTGTGTGTGTGTGTGTGTGTGTGTGTGTGTGTGTGTGTCGTTAATTAATTCATAACGAGTTTATAACCACTTTGGCAGCGCCGCTTAGCGTGATCGCGATTGTGAAGATTCGTTAAGCGAGAGAAGGAAAAGATACGTTGAAGTGCTGAGTTGTGTGTGAGTTGTGTGTGAGTTGTGTGTGAGTTGTGTGTGAGTTGTGTGTGAGTTGTGTGTGAGTTGTGTGTGAGCCCCATGAGGGAAGTCTCTCCTGAGAGAGTCCTCGTGGAGGTCTGGGTCTCCAGGACATTCATCTCAATAAAGGTTTTACTTGTAATGTGAGGCAGCAGCGCGGATCATCTCTATCTGCATGAGTGCTTTAACCTAACAGTGTGTGTGTGTGTGTGTGGGGGTGTGTGCGTGTGTGTGTGTGTGTTGGCCAGTTCTTCCTGTATTTCATTATATTTGTGAATTTCCGAATTATAATATGTTAGTAAATATATTCCTGTTGACATCTCTGTACCAGCATTTGGTTTTTTAATTTGTGTAGTTTGTGTGTGTGTGTGTGTGTGTGTGTGTGTGTGTGTGTGTGTGTGTGTGTGTGTATGACCGTGACTGTGTTTGCCAGTCCGGACTGTGTTTCATTATATTTGTAAATTTCCGAATTATAAAATGTGTGTGAATATATTCCTGTGGACATCTCAGTACAAGCGTTTGCCTTTTGATGTTGTGTAGTGTGTGTGAGTCTGTGTCTGTGTGTGTGTGTGTGTCCCTGTGATTTAACCAACCCTGTCGCCTGTGTTGTGGCTGTTCCTCCAGCAGGGCGGTGCAGGTGGAGTCCTGCGGCGGCGTCTTGTGTTCACATGTTTTTTTTGCTGCGAGGCGGCTTCTGGTTCTTCAGTCGAGGTTCTCCGCGCCGCGATGCGGAGAACCACAAAGCGCCGAGCTAAACGCCACAAAAGACGTTTCTGCTTCACAACATCGCCCCGCAATTATTCTCAGAGGTTTCCTTCCTCCGTCACATCCAACCGCTGCTTCTGCATCGTGACCCTAATAACTCACAAGGATTCAAGCTGCACTTCAGACATGAAGAGTTTAGTTAAAAGAGGCCGGCTGACTAAACGGGTTTATTGATGGTAAATTATTATATTATATTTACACGCGCACATCACAAAATGAATAAAAAGGAGTGCCATATTAGTCATATTTCATCTGAAATAATGCTATTTAAATAATCAACAATGATGGGATTGAACCCTTTTAGTGTGAGATGACGGTCCGCCTGGTCCTTTTCATCTTATTTATCAACAAATATGCAAAAAATGTTCTTTTGGCAACATTTATTTACTCTTTTTTACAGGAGAAATATAATAATAATAAATACTTGCCAGATTTTGAAAGTTACATTTCTCCTGAAAGTCAACCAATTTTGCCAAAAGGACATTTTTTTGACATATTTATATGACAAGTAACTTTCAAAATCTGGCAAGTATTTGTCGTTATTATGTTATAAAGACGCAACACTTGTTCTTTGTTCTCGTTTCCACGAGGTCGCCCTGCGCCCCGCCGCCCCGCCGCCCCGCCGCCCCGCCGGCCGCCGTGGGAGTGAATCATGTTTCAGGCGCTCCTGAAATCATTTCCTTGACGGAAATAGCACGAGTAATTCAATCAGAGCATTATGGGATGTTTAAAACGAAGAGCGCCGAGTGGAGCCGGGAGAGAGGCGCTGGAAAAGCGGGGTCATTGATAATTAAACAGCCCAATGTGAGATTAATTAACGCACTGTGTGTGTGTGTGTGTGTGTGTGTGTGTGAGTTTGATTAAAAAACACGATGATGAAGCACGTTGGGCCTCAAACCGAGGAGGATTGACGGCGGCGGGCGGCGGCGCTCTGGCTGCTAGCGGGCAGGGAGGAGGGAGGGAAGGAGGGAAGGAGATAGACGGAGGGAAGAAGATGAAAGGTGGAGAGAGAGACGAGTGTGATGAAGTGGAAAAAGCGAGTGTTGGAGGGAACGATGTGTACGCTCGCCACTTTGGTGTGTGTGTGTGTGTGTGTGTGTGTGTGTGTGTGTGTCTTTGTGAGCTCCTGTCTCTGAGTTTCTGAGGGTTCGCCCGGTTTTCTCAAGCGAGACTTCTGACTATCTCTCTCTGCCTTAACAGCCCCTTCCTCTCTCTCTCTCTCTCTCTCTCTCTCTCTCTCTCTCTCTCTCTCTCTCTCTCTCTCTCTCTCTCTCTCTCTCTCCAATCCTCTCCCACCAGGCTTTTTGAGCGGTGGGCCGATACGTCGCTCTCCCTCTGCAAATCTAATTGCAGACAGGCTTTCATTGGCGTGACATGGAGATGAGTTTCCAAAATCCTTTTTCAGCTCTCTCTCTCCGCTCGAGGCTCGCTCGCCTTCAGCCGGCGTGCAGGACGGCGATCTGAGCGGGAATCAAACGACATCAGGTTGAACACCTTACGTTGGACCGTGAGGAAGACATCTGGCTTCGTAGTGATGGTTCCAAGACATTAGGAAGTTCACAGAAAGGAGAAGGAAGTTCCAGTGTACTCACTTCCTGTTCAAAAGGTTATCTTGACCCAAGCAAAGTGAATCCAGTGAGTGGTGAAGTTCCTCTGTGAACTGGGTACCGGATGGGCTTTTGTTTGAGTTCAACCGACTGGTTTCATTGGTGGAAAGTGATCTAGGAGGCGGGCTTTCCACCATGTGGAGTCGATCACACCAGACGCGACGCTCAAAAACGCGTCGCTAGCTAAACCGTTGTTCTCCTCTGGAACGGCGACTTTTAAACGCAGCGCGTCGCGCTTTTTTTGCGCGCTTAAAAGTTAAAATATTCTCAGCTTATAGCGCAAGGCCAAGGCAGCCAATGGGATCAGGCGAGAGGCGGAGCTTTACTCCTTCCTGTCTTCCTGTGGTGTGAACAGCGGGGAAGTCAAAAGAAAATGGCTTCC
>NW_027175998.1:4388967-4393967 GCF_023055335.1 Clinocottus analis | reverse complement strand
AAATGTCACAGCACACATATACTCCCTCCCCCCTCGTTCCCACAATTGCCAATCCCTCCACCATCGCTTGACACCGCGTTGTTATTACCTCATTACAGTGGAAAGAGGTAGTAACACATCATTTCTGTCCCTGGGGGTTAAAAAAAGGGAGGAAAAGTGGAAGAAGACGAGCTCGGATGCTGTGGAGTTAGCGCACCGAACTCGGAGAGGCGCTCAGCCTCCGGGATGACGAACACGTATGAGCCATTACACGCCAGGGTGCACACGTATGCAGCGTTGGCGCGTGTGTGCATCGAGTGCACAGGAAGGTGGAGCGGTGTTGTTGTTGTTGTTGAGTGAAGGGGTGATGGCGCTGATAGCCTAGCTTAGCATCAAGACTGGCGGCAGGGGGAACCTAAAGGTCAAAAGTCGTGACGCCTCATCGAGATCAGACCAATGAACTTGTTGATTCTTGTCTGTTTGACCTAAAAATGATCAGAACTCAAACTTCACAACCCAATGCTAACACCAATGCTAGCATCACATTACATGACACACACTGGCTGAAACAGATGCATTGTGGATCTTCCTTTGCTTCTCAAGGAGTCACTTCTTGGAGCGGCCTGTTTGTTACGAGTCACTCCGTCACGTTGTGCAGTTTGATGAGCTCGTTTCTGTCACGGCGTCTTGAGAAGACTCATTTCCTGTTAGCCTTCCTCACCGAGCTGCAGTCACAAGTAGCACAGAAGTGCTTGTTTAAAAAAAGGCTTTATGGGCGCTATCAGGTGTGTTTCTTTAACTCGCACGGCAGTATTTCATCACCGCGGGGTTATTATTGTGAACTGAAACCCAAGATAAGCTGTGAAAGAATAGTGTGAGTAAAGTGAAACTTAATAGAAACTATATCCATTAAGAAAACCTAAACTAAACAGAAACAATTTCAGTTTTTCAACTGGGAGAAGAAGAAAAAAAAGGACATTGAACCACCGAGTCTGGATATCAATGTGCTGCTATTCCTGCACTTTGGACCCTAAACATCACAGCTGTTCCTCCAAACATGTATATTCTATGTATATGTCGCTCTATCCTTCTAAAACATTCAAAAATAATTAAAAAAACGTATGAATATGGGAACCTTTCTTCAATCAAAGAGGAGCAAAGAGCGACACTGAAGACTTTTTTCTCCTCCCGACTGTCTTCGACGTTTGATTGATGTTTGATTGACGTTTGATTGACGTTTGATTGACAGGCGGTTCGTCCAATCGCCTGCCCCGAGTGTCTTTTGAAGCGAAAGTCTCTGATTAAAACGTCACGAAACACAAAAAAACATAAAAGGAATGTAAAATCTGTTCTCTCATTGTTGCACATGCTCCCGTGCAGCCGGCAACGCTCCATCTGCCCCTGAGGCTGGCGGTGGCTGGACACGCTCCACCGTCGTCTGCGCCCTCCCCTTCCCGCTTCGCTCTCGCGCTCCGCATGACTCATGACCTTGTTTGCTGATTGGCTCCCTCGCCTCTGGTTTCCAGGACGACCACTCCATGTTTTTCCAGTTCGGCCCGTCCATCGAGCAGCAGGCCTCCGTCATGCTGAACATCATGGAGGAGTACGACTGGTACATCTTCTCCATCGTCACCACGTACTACCCCGGCTACCAGGACTTTGTCAACAAGGTAACGCAACGCAGACATTGCACGTCGTGCACGGCGCACACACTCAGAGGTGTGTGTCTTAACACACGACACGCAACATGAAACCCTCTGCTAAGAGACTTTAACGCAACGGTGTCAAACATACGGATCCGGCCTGCCAGGGTGTTCAATCCAAAATTATTTTATTTTTAAAGAACAAAATTAGCAGAGCTGGGATTCAAACCTCTGATCCTCTGCTTATAAGACGAACATGCAAACCATTGATCCACAGTCACAAGTCATGTGAGCACTGATATTATTGTGTTAGAAGTCAATAAACATGGATCAAGTGGTGTCACAAACGCATCACAAAGCGAGGGAACCTGCAGAGGAGAGCCAGGCACATAAACAGGGAGCTGATGTCTGAATTGTTTGTGAATTTTTTAATTGTTGAAAGACCTTAAAATAGAGTTTATCATCTAAAAACCTGCAGCAATGACTTAAACATAGAGGAACATTGTCGTTAACTATGTGATTTTACTGTATAGCCCAAAACTTCTGACGGCCGATTCAAATGAAAAGATTGACTTTGGCTCTGTGTCCCCATTAGATGATACTACTTTTGTCTTTTTTGGGGGACCATTACACGAGGCCAGACACGTATCACACTTTTCATATTGTTCTCTTAACATTTCAAAAGATCCTATCTATTTTACTTTTTTGAAAGAAAGAGAGAAGAATAGTGTTTGTGTTTATTGTGCTGCGTACAAGTGATGAAATACAACTATTGATGAAACAATTTCTGAGGACACGACTGTCTGGCTCTGAGCCCGTAATTTCCAGCTTTTATAAATGATAAGGTTTGGCAGAGTTTGATGTAAGTGGGTAGCAAGTTCCATTTTCTGATTGCTTTAATGGAAAAAAAAAGGCAGATTGGCCAGCATGTCTTTTTAAATGCAGCCACTCAGCCTCCTTATCTGCGGGGCTGAGAACAGACGCTTTCAAGGAGGCCGCCACCGGATCCTGAACAACTTTAAAACATCAGACACACACGTCTGAGAAGAATGAAAAGTTCTTGAAAATCAGCTAATCATATTTCTTTGTAATGTTGCAGGAGAGGCGCCGTCTTTCCTTTGAGCAAAGTTAGTTATTAATCACCCAAACGGAGGTTACGGACGAGGATATTTAGCTTTATGTTGAACGCATCGTGTGTACAGCCTCAGATCAACTGGTGCTGACGTGCATCTGCTTTGTGTTTCTGAAAGCAAACAAGTCGAAGCCCCAACGAGGAAAGCTTGAACCAGTTATTACCAGCACAATAAATCTCATTCTGCCCTGATGTCCTCCCTCCAGCAAAGATCAAGCACACGTACTCTGGAGAACATGCGGAAGAAAACGAGTGATATAACGGGATCCACTGCGCACCAAACGCTTTGTTCTGCCGGTTACTCAACAGGAATTGATTCCCTAAAGGAACATTTTACTCTCCCTCAAAAAACTCAACATCTATCTGTCCTCTAAATGCCACAGAAGCAACGGATCCACACTCCTAAAAATCACTTCAGCTGAACATTATCTACTAATCTGAGTCTAAATGAGAGTTTCCTCTGTGGGGGTAAAGATGACCTAATCTCGCTCGTGTCACATTATTATTAATCTATTTTATTAATCCACCGCTGTCTCCCACTCCCAAGAGACGTGTAAGAACAGTTTTACAATCTGGGAGCTGGAGGAGGAGACATCTCAGTCCACGTTCTTCCAGCATCACATCTCAGCATCCACTTTGAAACTAATCCCATCCCTCGCGTATCTAGGTCCGAAGTACCATCGACAACAGCTTCGTGGGCTGGGAGCTGGAAGAGGTCTTCCTGCTGGACATGTCCGTGGACGACGGAGACTCCAAGATCCAGAACCAGCTGAAGAAGCTGCAGAGCCCGGTCATCCTGCTGTACTGCACCAAGGAGGAGGCCAGCACCATCTTCGAGGTGGCCCACTCCGTGGGCCTCACGGGCTACGGCTTCACCTGGATCGTGCCGTCGCTGGTGGCCGGAGATGCAGACCTCGTCCCCGCCGTCTTCCCAACAGGTACGCCCGAGCATTGGGGGAGGGAGGGGGGGGTGGACTCTTGCGTTCACACCGAAAGGGTTGCGAATCATTCGCGCGAGTAGATTACATGCGAAGTTAATGCACAGATGCGAATGGTTGCAAAAAAGGAACTTTGCAAAAAAGGCAAAAAATTTGCTTTTTCAGCAAAAAAAAAAAATTTAAGCAAAAAATTTGCCCGACTCTGAGCCAATCAGCGTTGAGAAGCTCCGCCCCTTCTGCCATTGCTGCCGGTCCGCCTGAAGTAGCGCTGGAAGCGGCTTCATTCAGGTCGGAGCTGTGTGTGTCTGTCTGCAGATAATATTATGAACCCAGACTCGAGGGCGTTTGATGGTCAGGCGTTTGTGTGACGTCCACAACACGTATAAAGCAGAACTAGCGGTTGTTTCAACGGTGGATGGCGGGAAACGGTAACTGTTTTTACGGAGAAAAGCCGCGCCCCCTTTTCCGCTGCGAAGAAGCAAGTTAAGGGAACTTACCGCTTAAAGTCGAGCGAGTAAACTCAGGCGTTCGTAACGCTTTTGATGCGAACGCAGCATTAAACGCTGAAATCTCCATCCCGTTATCGTGTGATCAGTTTTCAAAAAGCTTTGTATTGAAATGTGGGCACAAGCGGCAGATGGGCTCGTTTGCATATATGCAAATGTCCCCTCTTGTCTGTTTGCTCGACGCCGTGCCGTCAGCGGCGAGGCGCATACTGATGCCCGCTCACCTCAGGTGAGTATTTATTTTACGTCGACTTAACCGTCACATGGATATGAGACGAATGTCGATTGACAAACTTGACTTTGTCTGCGCGTCCGTCGTCCCATTAACTGAAGAGAAATCCCAGTGATGTCGTTTTTTGAAGAAATATCTCCGCATGAAAGACGGCCTTTTGTCGTTTTGCTCATTTGACAGCCTTCCTGTCGACCCGATCAACACAGACGCGGAATAAAAACGCAGATTTATTATTATTTTTCCCCCGCGACAGATTTCCGATGCAGGTTTTTTTTTAAAAGAGCACAAAAAAAGAGAACAAAACCAGCCACGACACGAAATAAAAAAAAAACAAACTAAAAAAGAGCCGACAGTTGTTCACGGCTGTGAGGAAATGGATGCTGACGTCTGATAGCCAGCAGTTCCTCATGCTTGGAAAGCCGAGCATGACAAACTAAGCGGAAGAGGGATCACCGCGGTCACGACTGACGCTCATGTTCAGCTGTTTCCTTCCACCTGACTTCAGCCATGTGTGAGCATTTGTGCTTTTTTTTTTTTTTTTAAATAGCAAGGTAAACGACTCGGCTCGGT
>NW_027175998.1:4371467-4376467 GCF_023055335.1 Clinocottus analis | reverse complement strand
GATTTGGTGTCGTAGCAGCAGAAAAACACTCCTGAGCAGCTAGCGGCAGACAGGCCCCCGTTAGCGGCTAGCTGGTGAACAAACCTCATCGTAGCGTTCAGCGGCTAAAGGGCCTGCTACATCCCTCAGGAGGGGCTGAGGAGCAACACAGAGCTAACAGGAGAGTCAACATTGGACTGACGCTCAGCAGGTGGCCAGAAAGATGACTGTCTGCCTGCTGACAGTGTAAAAAGCTGCAGAAGCAGCTGTTGGCTAACGCGTAGCCGCGGCTACTTTGCTCATGACATGTCAATGCTGTGTTCACACACTGGGAAAAATATATAAAAAACGTTGAAAAGAAAATGTTTAGTCCAGTCTGATCATCAATTTCACCACAATCCTGTTAGTTAGTGTTGATATTCATATTACCCCCCCCCCCCCCCCTCCCTCGACTTGCTTTGTCATTCTCAGGTACCTCATGAATGTGACGTTTGAAGGCCGTAACCTGTCGTTTAGTGAAGAGGGTCACCAGATGTTCCCCAAACTGGTCATCATTCTCCTGGACAAGGACCGACAGTGGGACAGGGTGAGTTATCGTCCTTTTCCTCTCCACTTCTACCTCTTTTCTTCTTCCCTTCTGTCTTCTATTTGCTTCAGATCTTCTCTTTACTCTTCTTCTCTACAGCATCAACCTCTAAATCCTGTTCTGTCCTTCTCTCTTCCTCGAGTTTTTCCTCTGCCTTTATTTTCTGTGGGGTTTTTTTGTTTGTGTACAAGCCACTGTAACAAGTACTGGAGTGATATACAGGCAGTACATCACTCCTGTACCTATTAGTGACCTGTTCATCACTTCTGTACCTGTTAGTGGGCTGTACATCACTCCTGTACCTATTAGTGACCTGTTCATCACTTCTGTACCTGTTAGTGACCTGTTCATCACTCCTGTAACTATTAGTGACCTGTTCATCACTCCTGTAACTATTAGTGACCTGTACATCACTCCTGTACCTGTTAGTGGGCTGTACATCACTCCTGTACCGGTGCCAGTGGGCTGTACATCCCTCCTGTACCTGTTGATGGGCTGTACATCCCTCCTGTACCTGTTAATGGGCTGTACATCCCTCCTGTACCTGTTGGTGGGCTGTACATCCCTCCTGTACCTGTTAGTGGACTGTACATCCCTCCTGTACCTGTTGGTGGGCTGTACATCCCTCCTGTACCTGTTGGTGGGCTGTACATCCCTCCTGTACCTGTTAGTGGGCTGTACATCACTCCTGTACCTGTTAATGGGCTGTACATCCCTCCTGTACCTGTTAGTGGGCTGTACATCCCTCCTGTACCTGTTGGTGGGCTGTACATCACTCCTGTACCTGTTGGTGGGCTGTACATCCCTCCTGTACCTGTTAATGGGCTGTACATCACTCCTGTACCTGTTAATGGGCTGTACATCACTCCTGTACCTGTTGGTGGGCTGTACATCACTCCTGTACCTGTTGGTGGACTGTACATCCCTCCTGTACCTGTTAGTGGGCTGTACATCACTCCTGTACCTGTTAATGGGCTGTACATCACTCCTGTACATGTTAATGGGCTGTACATCCCTCCTGTACCTGTTGGTGGGCTGTACATCCCTCCTGTACCTGTTGGTGGGCTGTACATCCCTCCTGTACATGTTAATGGGCTGTACATCCCTCCTGTACCTGTTGGTGGGCTGTACATCCCTCCTGTACATGTTAATGGGCTGTACATCCCTCCTGTACCTGTTGGTGGGCTGTACATCCCTCCTGTACCTGTTGGTGGGCTGTACATCACTCCTGTACCTGTTAATGGGCTGTACATCCCTCCTGTACCTGTTGGTGGGCTGTACATCCCTCCTGTAC
Organism: Clinocottus analis; assembly: GCF_023055335.1. Classification (NCBI taxonomy): domain Eukaryota; kingdom Metazoa; phylum Chordata; class Actinopteri; order Perciformes; family Cottidae; genus Clinocottus; species Clinocottus analis. Next base: position 4,374,608 of record NW_027175998.1, on the reverse strand, counting down.
CTGTTAATGGGCTGTACATCCCTCCTGTACCTGTTGGTCGGCTGTACATCACTCCTGTACCTGTTAATGGGCTGTACATCACTCCTGTACATGTTAGTGGACTGTACATCCCTCCTGTACCTGTTAATGGGCTGTACATCCCTCCTGTACCTGTTGGTGGGCTGTACATCCCTCCTGTACCTGTTGGTGGGCTGTACATCCCTCCTGTACCGGTGCCAGTGGGCTGCATGTCACTCAGCGCTCCCTCTCACTCCCTCCCGCAGGTTGGCAAGTGGGAGAGAGGCTCTCTGACGATGAGATACCATGTGTGGCCTCGCTTTGAGGCGGAGGAGCGGGAGGACCACCTGTCCATCGTGACTCTGGAGGAGGCGCCGTTCGTCATCGTGGAGGACGTGGACCCGCTCAGCGGCACCTGCATGAGGAACACGGTGCCGTGCCGCAAGCAGCTCAAACTCAAGTGAGCATTTACGTCGGATGAAAACAGTCATTAGGTTTAGATTATTTTTCTTTCTCCAGAGAAGGAAAAATCTGATTTGTTTAACGATGTGAATCCATTGGAGCGTCACATGCTAAAAATAGAGCCGTTTCCTTTTTTTCTCAATGAAACTTAGTGTTAGATGTATATATTTAGCTACCAATAAGGCTGCAAAACAACTTATATAAAACCTTTCCGTTATACTGTGTAACCTTCTGTGTGTTTTCCAAATCAGAACAATAAAAGCATAAAACCTCGACGGCTGCAGTGGAAGTTTAGCAGAATATTATTCAAACTGTGAATGTGAACAAAGGAAAAACAGAAAGGAACCTTTGTTATAATAAAACGTGCATGTGTGTGCAGAGACGTTCATTATCGTGAATTATATTTCTGTCACTTCGGCACGCTGCCTTGAAGGCAAGAGACGGGGAGGGGAACTTTCATCCTCGCAGAACCTCTCAATGTCTTTGTTTTTGAGGCTCTTGCTTACTTCACTGCCGCTCACTCGATCGTCGTCTTGGTCCCTGTGACTGTTCCCCCGCCGCTTCACCCTCTCGCTGTCCGCTTCACCTCGGTGTGTGATAATGAATTTTCTCCAATGGCCTCGTTTTCTCTCACTACCTGAAATCTCCCGAGGGCGTCTTACATCTTTTGGCTCACTGCTTTTTTCATTGACTGATCTTCGACCCTGTTCTTTCTCCTGTTCCCCCTTTTCTCCTCTCTCTCCGTTAAAGACACCTCTCGTACAGGATAGATAGAGCGATGTGCCATAGAGCATATGCAGGATTTCTCTGCAGCCAAATACAATTCATGAGCCAGATGCACAGAGCTGTGAAGATGTGTCTGTGGGATGAGCAAAAGCAGAAATACCTGGACTCACAATGTGTGAGATCTGGCCAAAGTTCCCATGTAGAAGTCCATGTATTTTGTTGCAGAGAGATCAGCTGAGCGGCTCGCAAAGTCCTCGTATGAGACGATACAGTGACTCAAATTGCCAGTAAAAGGGGTTTTGAGAAAGTGTGTCACTGCAACCACGAGAAGCCATTGAGTGAGCAACCAGTGTGAGACGAGCTGTGGACAGACACAAAGATGCACACACCTCGCTCATGCACAGGCATTACCAATCTCATGATCTTCTGGTGGAGATAAAAATGACTTAACCTTTTGGAAACAGTCCGTGAAAATCCTCCCACGCCCATTTTAAGTCCCAGCATGCCCCATTCGGACAATGTTTTGGCATAAAATACATAATTCTTTTCCATTTTAGAACCGAACGACACAGTTTTTTGACTGAAACTCCTTCCTAACATTCCAAGGCTTCGTTTTATTGTGATTTTTGTTGCAGATTCTGATTCTTTAGGTCCTAATCTTTCCTAAAAGGTGTCTTATTGACGCTCCAGGAGGCAATTTTTGGGGAATCTGGCTCACATCATGCTGGACGTTCATAGTTACCATCAAAATATCTTTTGAAAGTGATTTTTTTGCAGATATACATTTTTTTCCCAAGACTTTGCTGAACAAATACATACAATAAACACAAGTATTGGAATTAATTTGAGGTTCCTACAACGACTCAAACACAGGGAAAAGGAGGTCTACCAAAATTGGTTCCACACTTTTCACCGGGTTAAATGATCGATGGATTAGCATAAAAAAAGTTGGCATTTCATGTTCTGTGGATCAACATTCACTCATCAGTTGCTGTGGGTTTCTCTTTTTAAAGTATGCTAATCAATGAAACAACCTGCTGGAGCTTTTGCGTGGAATGAAAACCTGCGTACTCTCTCAGCACTTCCCTGAAAAAGCTTTCGCTTCATCTCGTCCTTGCTGCTGTCCTTGTCTCCTCTGTCCTCTGCCCTTCAACCCCACATAACCGTGTTCTCCTGTTCCTCTTCTCTGTGCCGCCTCCCAGCAACCAGACGGGCGATTCGGGGATTTACATCAAGCGCTGCTGCAAAGGGTTCTGCATCGACATCCTGAAGAAGGTCGCCAAGGCCGTCAAGTTCACCTACGACCTCTACCTGGTCACCAACGGCAAGCACGGCAAGAAGATTAACGGCACGTGGAACGGCATGGTGGGGGAGGTGAGGACCCGACGCTGTGCTTTACACGGGAACCAAAAGGCCTCGTTTACTCCACGCGTCCTCGATGGGAAACTGATCCTGTTGCACTGACCGCGAGGGCACAGACACTGTTTTCTATTTCACTATTTTAAGGCGTAGTGTACTTTAGCAAGCCTCAATGAAGACATGCAACGCTATCAGTAATGACAGTGGACAATGTGTGGAAAGTGGCAGGTGGCCGATTGAACTATTTGCTATTTCAGATGATGATTTTATCGCCGAGCTTCTCTTAATGGATCCTGATGGAGGTCACGAATGTGAAACAACAGCCACGGATTAATATAACTTGAATTTAATTCCTTTTTCCTGTATTCATTACGCCTTTTGTTTATTTATTCAGCATATTTATGAGTATGTTGGTGTTTTTTTTCCAATCTTTTCCTTTGCTCATCACTTCTTCTGCTCTTATAGCAGTTTGTAATTCACTATTCTCAATAAAAAATGACTAAATTGCTTTGCAAGATGTAAAAAAAAACAAGTTAATATCACAAGTAAGTAAGTTAAGACTGGTGTTAACGCCACTTTAACTGGTGAGAGTGTTTT
>NW_027175998.1:4338967-4366467 GCF_023055335.1 Clinocottus analis | reverse complement strand
TTTATCATGCAGATGATTTAAAAGTCTTTATTTTTAGTGTTTTTTTGTTACCACACAATTGAATCCTCAGTATTTTGGGCGGCTCCAGCTGCGTGTTTTCATGCGCTGTAATTCACAACATGTGGTTTTGAGGCTGATGGCAGGAGAGCAGCGTCAAAGGGAGCTTTTCCAAAATGGTTTCAGGAATCCTCCCGAGTGCAAAGACCCCTCATGGGGAATCAGTGGTTTGGTAAAAGAATAAAATAAATAGCTATCCCACGTTCATAGAGCAGGGGGATTGTTTGTTTTTTTCAAATTGCCTGTTTCACCTTCAATGTACGAAGATGTGAAACAAAGAAAAGCAGCGAATCCTCAGATTTTAGGAGCTGGAAGGAGAACTTGTGTATTATTAACAGACTGCTCCAACGATCATCATCCTCATCGCTGTTGATCGACTGAGCTTATTGACTCCACAAACACACTCGCACTTAAAATTGTATTCCTCAAATGACTCATTTGTTGACCAATCAATAAGTCGAACAACAGAAATAAAACTCATCAGCGACATATTTAATGAAATGACGAAATGTGAGTGACTTATTGTGAGGAACTTCTGCTTTTCTTCTCTTTCTGTCTTTTCTTTGACTTACGTAATCAGAAGTGGAATTTGTTGGGGTTTTTTGGACTGTTCACACAGGATTGTCAGCAGGGCTTTATTGATTATATGAATCATAATGGGCATTTGATAGTTCCTCCAACCTCCGATCGACCAGATATTGATTCACCTGTGATCACATTACTTCATTTGCAGCTTATAACCGTCCGAATGGCGTCTCTTCACGGTTGCACTCCACCCTGTGCGCACTACGGTTTGTCTGCGTATCGCAGCTCGACTCTCATTAACACGTTTTTTTCCCCGTTTCTGTTTTTTTTACCCGAAACAGTTCCAGAATCCCAACGAATTCTCTCCGCCGTTCCGGTTCGGCACGGTGCCCAACGGGAGCACCGAGCGCAACATCCGCAACAACTACAGGGACATGCACACGTACATGACCAGCTTCCACCAGAAGAACGTCGACGAGGCGCTGTACAGTCTGAAGAGCGGGTGAGGAGGAGGAGGAGGAGGAAGAGGAGGAGGGGAGAGGGGGAGGAGGATAAAGAGACAGATGATGAGGGGTGATGAGCGGAGGGAGGGAGTTGAAAAGGATCCCAGCGGGTGAGAAACAGACGAGCGCGATGGAGCTGTGAGGTCCTGATGCTGATGCAACACAGAGGAAAGATGATGAAGGAGGGAGAGGGAGACTGAAGGAAGGAGGGAGGGAGGGAGAGACTGAAGGAAGGAGGGAGGGAGAGACTGAAGGAAGGAGGGAGAGGAAGACTGAAGGAATGAAGGAGAGGGAGACTGAAGGAGGGAGAGAGACTAAAGGAATGAAGGAGAGGGAGACTGAAGGAAGGAGGGAGAGGGAGACTGAAGGAATGAAGGAGAGGGAGACTGAAGGAGGGAGAGAGACTAAAGGAATGAAGGAGAGGGAGACTGAAGGAAGGAGGGAGGGAGGGAGAGACTGAAGGAAGGAGGGAGAGGGAGACTGAAGGAAGGAGGGAGGGAGGGAGAAACTGAAGGAAGGAGGGAGAGGGAGACTGAAGGAATGAAGGAGAGGGAGACTGAAGGAGGGAGAGAGAGGGAGACTGAAGGAAGGAGGGAGACTAAAGGAAGGAGGGAGAGGGAGACTAAAGGAATGAAGGAGAGGGAGACTGAAGGAGGGAGAGAGAGAGGGAGACTGAAGGAATGAAGGAGGGAGACTGAAGGAAGGAGGGAGAGAGAGACTAAAGGAAGGAGGGAGAGGGAGACTAAATGAGGGAGGGAGAGGGAGACTGAAGGAAGGAGGGAGTGAGAGGGAGACTAAAGGAAGGAGGGAGAGAGAGACTAAATGAGGGAGAGAGAGGGAGACTGAAGGAGGGAGGGAGACTAAAGGAAGGAGGGAGAGGGAGACTGAAGGAAGGAGAGAGAGACTGAAGGAAGGAGGGAGGGAGAGGGAGACTGAAGGAAGGAGGGAGGGAGAGGGAGACTGAAGGAATGAAGGAGGGAGAGGGAGACTGAAGGAAGGAGGGAGGGAGAGAGACTAAAGGAAGGAGGGAGGGAGAAGGAGACTGAACGAGAGAGGGAGAGGGAGACTGAAGGAGAGAGGGAGAGAGAGACTAAAGGAAGGAGAGAGAGTGAAGGAAGGAGGGAGAGAGACTGAAGGAGGGAGGGAGAGAGAGACTGAAGGAAGGAGGGAGGGAGACTAAAGGAATGAAGGAGGGAGAGGGAGACTGAAGGAAGGAGGGAGGGAGAGAGACTAAAGGAAGGAGAGAGTGAAGGAAGGAGGGAGAGAGACTGAAGGAGGGAGGGAGAGAGAGACTGAAGGAGGGAGGGAGAGGGAAGGAAGGAGGGAGAGAGACTGAAGGAGGGAGGCAGAGCATTCTGGGTGATGTTCGTGGGCAGCCGGTGGAGCTGTGTGTCAGCCAGCGGACCCAGAATAGCAGCGTAGCTCGCGGTTGCAGCGAACGCTCGCTAATATTCACCCTCCCTCCCTCCCTCCCTCCCTCTCTACCTCTTCCTTTTCATTCTTCCTCTCTCCCCGTCCTCCGATGGGTTCATCCACCGCCGCCGGAGGATTAGCAATGCAAAGTATTGACTGAGCCGAGGGACCGCGGAGGCCTCCAGGCCGCCGAGGGCGCGTTCGATGGTAGTTTAGTCGCCAAGCTGGAGGCCGTCGTGACAAGTTACCTGAGCCGTCAGTCAGCGTCCATCAGGACGGACATGAAGAGAGAAGAGACGAGGAGCCGTTTCAGCTCAGACGTATGGAAGAGTTTAGAAAAACTCACTCGACAGGAACGTTTATTCTTTAAAGAAGGAGAAGAGGCAGAGATACAACGTGTTACTTTACTAATAAATGCATCTCCGACCTCTCAAAGGACCACCTCTTAAATACTCATCCTCGCTATTAGGAGACAAGTATGTGTGAAAGAATCAACGAGAAGTCTGAATATAACAGTGAAACACTCACTGATTCAGAGTAAATATGTTTTTCTTCCAACAAACAGGTCAATTTATCGCCAGGCCTCCATAATAGTCATACTTGATCTTAGAAAGAGACACAACAGGTACAAAATAAATGTAAATGCAGATGTGTGTGTGTGATGCAACGTCGCCAGTTGATTCCTCACGTTGAGGCTTTCCATCACATCAAGGGAAGTATGTTTAAATATGCGACTGAGGCATCATCTTATGAAATATGACCTCGTTTGAAGTCATTTCTACAACAGAAAGCTGAAGATTGGAGGAAGACAAGTTCACTTTGTTGACATTTTAGAGTCACAGGTTTTTACAACGGGAGGGAAAACAAAAGGTTTGTAGTAATACACAGTTGTATGAATCCGGCTGTGAATGATGAAGAAACCTCTCTGTGAAAACCTTCATGAGAGGAATGAAACCGGAGGGTTTGGTGTGTAAGTGCTGCTGATGTGGAGATGTCCAGCTGTGCTGCAAAATGACTTATTGAAGACACGGCCCGTGACACTGCTCGTATAAGAATCTCACAAAAACACCAAACATGTCGTGACTCATCTTAAAGTTCATTCATTCTTCGTCTTGGACAAATGAACCTGATGTTTCAAAAGCTTTGAATTAGTTTGTGAAGAAGTGAGTCTTGGTTTCTACCTAAAATCCAGAAATATAAAACAGCAAAGAAGAAGAAATGATCAGTGATTGTGTCCTAAACTCCCACCGGTTTCCTATATTGACTTATTATTATTATTAAAGTGACATTTCTCTGTGTCACATAGAACCTCACAGCGTCCACAGCATGCACACCTTTAATGCAATGCTTAGCCTGCTAACTATTTATGTCATGAAGCCATGAATTTCTAATAATTTCCTTGAAATAACTATGCAATTTATCCTTAATTATTGCAAAAGAGAGAGAGAGAGAGAGAGCGAGAGAGAGAGAGAGAGAGAGAGAGAGAGAGATAGAGACAGAGAGAGAGAGAGAGAGAGAGAGAGTTCACAGTTTTGATTAATTAATTGCAATTAAATGCTAAGCCCGTGTTTCCTCGAGTGTTTTATCCCGAGCGCAGCAGGCGGCCTGAAGACGCAGAAATGAGCTCATGCAAATCCACATTTATGGAGAACGCAGTTCCCGATGAGTATTTTCTTGACATGGAACGGTTCCAACATGGAAATGTCTCCAACAACAGTTTTAAGACTCGCAGAGCTAACTAACCGCTATGAGCCTAAACCTGCTTAGTGCTACATCACAAAGCTTCTTCAGGAAACTCTCCAGAAACCTGAAGGCGAGCCGCTCGTACGATGCCAAAGTCTTCTTCTAACGCGCTTTCCTCTCCGTGGCGCTCGGCAGCAAGCTGGACGCCTTCATCTACGACGCGGCGGTGCTGAACTACATGGCCGGCAGGGACGAGGGCTGTAAGCTGGTCACCATCGGGAGCGGCAAGGTGTTCGCCTCCACCGGCTACGGCATCGCCATCCAGAAGCACTCGGGCTGGAAGCGAGCCATCGACCTGGCCATCCTCATGCTGTTTGGAGACGGTAAGGGGAAAGAAAAAGTTGTATTATTTAATTGAAGAGGACTTGAACGTATCACAACGCAATAATGGTGGCTTTTTTATTCGGCTTGTTATCTGTTGCTTTGGATTAAACAACAACACATAATCAGATGTCAGGAGCCGATCACACCAGATGTGACTTTTAACGCAGTCGCTTAAAAAACATGCGCGCAACCGGGCGATAAAACTTTATTTACAAAATGGATTCAAGCAGACGTCGCGCTCTTGCGCTTGCTGTGTTTTGAGTTCACAACATTTTTTAAAAAAAAGAAAAAGAGGAAAAAGTACGGCGAATACCAGCATCTATTCCTCGTGTCTGGATGACGAGAGCGTTCAGTACTTTGGGCTGAGCAGCAGTCAGCTGGAGCGTCTTCTGAGCAGCAGTCAGCTGGAGCGTCTTCTGAGCAGCAGTCAGCTGGAGCGTCTTCTGAGCAGCAGTCAGCTGGAGCGTCTTCTGAGCTTTAAAGTCGTGTTTCCACCTAGAATTGTAAAGCTCTTCGTCATTAAACACCGCTAACGTTAGCGCCTCGTCAGAGGGAAGCCATTTTCTTTTGACTTCCACGCTGCTCACAGCGCAGGAAGACAGGAAGGAGTAAAGCCCGCCTCTCACCTGATCCCATTGGCTGCTTTGGTCGGGCGTGACAGTGATGAGCTGTGTGACTCCACGCTGGAAAAAACGCTATAAAAACTTGTTTAAAAGGCGCCGTCCCGGAGGAGAGGAGGTTTAGCTACGACGCGTTTAGCTAGCGACGCGTTTAGCTAGCGACGCGTTTAGCTAGCGACGCGTTTTTGAGCGTCGCGTCTGGTGTGATCGACCCCTAACAGCTGCGGTTGTTGATCGCCACTTTAATACAAAACACACACACACAATCGCTCATACGCATGCCATTTTGCAGATAGCGGTTTACACGGCGTCCTGTTTGTAGCGTCACATCCTCACTGCTGCGGATGTTCACGCTAACGAAACACACACACGGCGATCGTTCAGGTTGAGAGTCGCTGAATGGAGCCGCGCTCTCGCCGGTGACTTAAAGCCGGAGCCGGGAAGCAGCCGCGAGGAGGCCGAGCGCGACTCCTGAAGGTCGTCCGTGTTTGTGATGGGATGGAGCCAAGAGCCTGCTGCCGGATCCCCGGCCTCCTGAGACGAGACTGGCACCGCTCAGCCCTCCATCAACGGGGAGGCTGCAGCTGCTGCAGCTGGAGAGCGTGGAAGGAGTCTGTTTGTTTGTTTGTTTGTTTGTTTGGTTCTGGCAGCGTTTGCTGCAAAGGAGGCACAAGAAATGTTGACCTTAAAGTCACAGTGGTGTCCTCTTCCTCCCTGTGAATCCTGCTCACAACAAGGTCTGTGGCTTATCTTGATTAGCCAGGTGAGGCTTGAGTTTGTTGAGGTTTTTTTGCACAAGTCAAGTGCTATATATTCCCGTTATATTTGAGAGTAGACGTCTTCAACACCTGGCAACTCAAAACAATCGAGATTGATGAGTAGCACTCGGGGTAAGAGGATAAATGCATGTTTTTAACTTTGCAATTGATGTGCCGGCAGAATCTGAACGCGAGAGCTTCCCGGTATGAACGACGTCTACCAGCTGGATATTTTCAAAGTAAAAGCCCTCTCTTATTGAGACTGGTGTATATCCTTCTTAGATGTTCTCTCCGACAGCTCGTGAGCTACATTACATCAGACATGAAGGCTGCAAAGCTCAGCGTAGGATTTAGAAAAAGCGCGTATGTTAACGTCAGCCCTTCAGCGCCTCCAGTGGCCGCTGAGTGATGTGCAGGGAGCGCGGCACCCCGAGTGTTCACAACAAGCACACGTGTCTTTGTAGAAATTGACTCGTGAAGCTTTCGCTACACCGGCTGATGAATTCACAGATTTGAATCATCAGCCCGAGTCCCACCGCTGCACCTCAGTGAGGAAGCGGCTCTCGGTTTGGAGCTCGTTTTTTTTGTTTTTTCGAGCCGCAGCTGCTGTTGTGTGTTTTGGGGTAGTGACCGAAAAGGAAGTCGGCAGCGCGCCGGGGAGGGAATGACGAGCGCGGTGATCCGCGAGGACCTTTTGCATCAAGCTGCCGCTCCGCCATGATGAGAGGATGGAGCCAGTTGAGGTGGATTGTGTGTGTGTGTGTGTGTGTGTGTGAATTGGGCTCGGATGCTCTGTTTGAACTGGTTCTGGTCCCAAATGACACAGAGGTCGGCGGGGGAGGCGATGCAGGACGCAGCGGAGGGTCATCCTCCATCAGTAGGGATGGATATTGAGACCTTCAGGTGCAGACGCGCCCCGCCTGTCTCACCTGCAGCATGAGTACAAAGTGCAGCTGAACGTGATGAAGTGAATCGAACACTTCCTGGTCCACAAATCAGTCTCACGACAATTTATTTTATGCGGCTATTTAACGTGTTTTTACAAAATGATTCTCATCACACGGTGAAGAACAGTCGTTGGCTTATGGCCCATTTTTTATTTCCTCCCATTAGATAGACCCGACGATGAATAATGAGAAAATAGCCAGAAGAAGAAAAGCAGCAGGAATCTGGTGTGCAAACCTTTCACAGGTCCTAGAGAGTGAAATAGATGAGTGTGTGAATGCTGGAAAGCAGAAATTTAAAACAGTATTTATCTTTTATTTACTGAAATGCATCACCAGCAGTGGGCTGGTACCCAAGCAGTGACTTGTAAATAAAATGATTCAATAATTATTGAACTATCGCAAGTTTTGTCTCACAGCTTTTTGGCTGTTACCTTTAGTAATAATAATTCTCCAACAGGGCGTAGTTTTAAAATTAACCTGACGTCTCCTGTAGTTTTTATGCACTGTAGAGATTCAGTGTCTTTATCCGGCTTCATAATATGTAGAAGCATCCTGACGGGGACACTGCTCCTAAAACCTGAACGCATATAAAGCTCACACCCTGTCCTGTAACAATAAAGCTGTAAGAAATAAAGCACTGGAAGAATTAACATCAGGTAGACATACAAACACAGCACCTCAGACATGTGCTGTTTCAGTTGGAGGGTCATACGCCTGCTTTAGAAGATGCATAGCTGTACAGCAAGTACAATAAAACAACAATAGAAGTAATAAATAAATAGTAATGATCTTCATCTGAAAGAAGAGATTGTTCCTGATGTGAATCACCAGAGAGTAGACCTACAGGAGCACTCCACCTCCAGAAACAGTATGTCCTCCATATGCCAGATCGTATATTGTACAGCACGTTGACACACACACACACACACACACATAATTGTCTCCAATGTGCTACCAGCTTCCATCGCGGTGTGTGTGATGGATGACGGGGTCAGTGCACGGGCAACATTCACCTCGGATCAGATCTTTAGGAGCCAAATGGACCCGGACCTCGACCCACACTGATGTGTGACAGTCGCTCGGATGTCTGCACATGCTGCAGGTTGAGAGATCAGACTCCTCCATGTTTGCTCCCACCTGTCACGTCCTGTTAGAGTCCAGGTACGAACATGATGTACCAACATGATGCGAGTCTCGTGTGCAGAGGGAGAGGATCAGCGACGGCCCGCTAACAGGAAACCGAGGGCCTCTTCGTGGGAGGAGGAAGAAGAGGAGGAGGAGGAGGGGTGATGGATACGAATCACGGGGGGAAAAGAAAGCAAGGAATCATTTAAATGGCTTGATAGATTCTGCTCATTGATCCAGTTCTTCATCACTTCCTGTCGTGAGCTTTCATCCTCTCCGCACGCCGTCGTCGTCATTAATGTTTTTTGCCCTTTTGAAATGTAGTTATCGCTGGCACGTTTTCTCGTTAGACATCCAAACAGACATCTGAGTAAATCGGCTTTCTCTGCGGGAGCCGGATGAGAAGATTTCTACCACACAACCTCACATCCGTGCATTAAACACGGGCTGGACGCTAGAGGCAGTTAGCTTAGCGGACTGGAAGCTAAGGGGGCCAGCACCAGCACCTCGAACGCTAATTCATTAGCATGTTGCGTTCCTGTTTCTTTAATCTGTACACATACAGAAATGTAAAAAATGAAACAGTGTGGCTTTGTGAGGAGTAACTTGCTTCAAGTAAGTCTTGGCAAACAACGCAGTGAGTCGTTTACCCCCTGCTCCCAGTCTTTATGCTAAGCTATTAGCCTCCTGGCTTCAGCTCTGTAGTTACCACACAGACGTGAGAAGAGGTATTAATCTTCTCCCAGTCTTTATGCTAAGCTAAGCTAATAACCTCCTGGCTCTAACTGTGTAGTTACCACAAAGACATAAAAGGAGGTATCAATCTTCTACCAGTCTTTATGCTAAGCTAAGCTAATAGCCTCCTGGCTCCAGCTGTGTAGTTACCACACAGACGTGAGAGAAGTTATCGATCTTCTCCCAGTCTTAATGCTAAGCTAAGCTAATAGCCTCCTGGCTCCAGCTCTGTAGTTACCACACAGACGTAAGGTGTCGATCTTCTCCCAGTCTTTATGCTAAGCTAAGCTATTAGCCTCCTGCCTCTAGCTGTGTAGTTACCACACAGACATGAGAGGAGGTATCAATCTTCTCCCCGTCTTTATGCTAAGCTAAGCTAATAGCCTCCTGGCTCCAGCTCTGTAGTTACCACACAGACGTAAGGTGTCGATCTTCTCCCAGTCTTTATGCTAAGCTAAGCTATTAGCCTCCTGCCTCTAGCTGTGTAGTTACCACACAGACATGAGAGGAGGTATCAATCTTCTCCCAGTCTTTATGCTAAGCTAAGCTAATAACCTCCTGGCTCCAGTTGTGTCGTTACCACACAGACGTGAGAGAAGGTGTCGATCTTCTCTTCTAACTCAGAGAAAGAAAGTGAAAGAGTCCAAATATTCCTAAAACAGTTCGGCGTGATAACTACTCTCCCGCTTCGCCCGCTAGTCTCACTGGAAACTAATCGTGACGAGACAAACACACATCCAGCAGCGGGAGACCGACACACAACCCCCTTGATCTCCTGCAGACACACAACAGCAGTCCATTGGTGCAGATGAAACAAATCTCTCTGGACGTGTCCTCCCCCCTCAGCGCTCCCCCCAGGGACGGGGAACTGAGGGGAGGAAGGGGGGGGGGGGAAACATTTTAGGGGCGGAAGCGCTCGTCACATGACCACACACACACACTTCCTCCCCCGAGGACCGTCGAGCCTCGGCCGGCGGTTGTGTTTCTCTTTCTTTTTCTCCTCCTCCTGCCCCACAACAAGGGGAAGGGAAAGCCTTGCATAAGCAGTCCTTAATGAGGTAGATCCTCGCGGGGACGTTCAGTCAAAATAATGCAGCTTGACATTTGTTGCACGTACATGAGACCTGAGCTGTTTTTGGCATCAACTCCCCATCCGAAAAATGTGCCCTCTCTTTTTTGTTCTCACACTTAAATGTTCAGCCGCCTATGGGCGAACTCGCTGGAGCGCGAACATCACTGACGACCTCGTACAGTAACCTGTGTGTGTGTGTGTGTGTGTGTGTTTGTGTGTGTGTGTGTCTCTCCTTCGTCCAGGTGATATGGAGGAGTTCGAGGCCCTGTGGCTGACGGGCATCTGCCACAACGAGAAGAACGAGGTGATGAGCAGCCAGCTGGACGTGGACAACATGGCGGGGGTCTTCTACATGCTCGGCGCCGCCATGATCCTGTCGCTGCTCACCTTCATCTGCGAGCACTGGTTCTACTGGCAGCTGCGCTTCTGCTTCATGGGCGTGTGCTCGGGGCAGCCCGGGGCCACCTTCTCCATTAGCAGGGTGAGTGTGCTCCTGTTTTATTTTAGGCCTGACCTTTGTCACCCCCTATGCCCCCGCCCGCCTCGACAGAAAGATCAACAGAGGGGTTGTTTTCAAACCGCCGGCTTTCGGTTGAGGAGCATCGAGTCCGTCAGCGGGATGCCGTGACTCAGCTGACTTAACCTGTGACTTTTTTTTTTTTTAGTTCGGGCAGTTGTTAAACAACAAAGACACGAGTCAACAGCATCCTTGAGCTGTACGGGGAAAGGATATCTTCACTTGGACATTTTACATTTTTAAGGCAGCACAACATTACAGTAATGTCTTATCAGTAGCAGTTAAGTTCATTAACATAACCAGCCCCTGTTTTCAAATGAAAAAAAAACAGTTTTCATCTGAATGTGAAGATTTGTGATGGATATTTATTTAAAATAAGACGTTTGTCTTGAAAAAACTTATTTGATCATAATTCTGCTGTTGTTAAATTAGAGCAGAAAACACTTGCAGCGCACCCGTGACAAATATATGTCAAAGTCAAAGTTAAGGTGTCAGTAATGCTCTAAAACAAAACAAAAATGCTCATGAAGGACACTGTCTGAAGGCTAAAGGGCGAATTATACTCCTGCAACTACAGCAGCGGCCGACCACGCAGTCGGATCGACGGACTTGTTTTGGTTTATGGTTCCCGCCTTTTTCCATACGCTGATGCAAATTGCGTTGCTTTGACGGATAGTCAGCAAAATGGCCGATTTGACCACAGAAGGGCGGCCATGCGTGTCTGGCGTGCTTGCGTCTCTGCGTGAAACCCCGAGTATAAATCAGCCTTCAATGTTTATCGCATCCAGAGGCGGGATGGAAAAGCTGAGGTTAATTTTCAATCTCATCAAATGCATCACAGGAAAAGTAATCAGGCTCAAAATGAAGAAAAAGAAAAGAGAGCCTCACCTTGTTTCTCGTACATTCCTCCCATCCTCACACACCGGGCCCATCGCTGCATGAAGCGGCCGTGCGGCGCCGAAGCCTCGGGCCCTGAAGGGGTTAACGAAGCCCGCGGTCTCTGGGAACAGTCCGCCGTTTATCAAACGCGGTTGCGACTCCACTCAGATGCGTCAGCTAATAAGGTGTCTCAGAGTTATTGAAGAAGGCTGTTTGGGGTCCTTATAAATAATCACCTGAGGTGTAATTAATTTGCATAATGTTGCCTTTTAAAGAGGGAGGAGAGGGGGGGTGGTGGGGTGTTGATGCAAATTGCCTGAGTGAGAAAAGGACACCAGTGTTTATGTGTGTGGTGTTTTCTAATTGTAATGTCTTTGGTTAACACCTACTCAGACTCACCTGAAAGCCCTCCTCATGAATACATCTGGCCTTGAGCACTTTAGGAACACGCTGTTTCCTTTTTCGTTTTTCTCTCCTTCTTTCATTGAATTGGCAGGAATCTCATTCTCTCTTTGTCGCTTCCTGAAACTGCTGCTTTTTTGTAGTTCTTTTTGGCCAAACATAAGCACTGTTTAGCGCATGGTAGCTTCACGCTTCACGCTAAGCTCCGACATGCTCGAGGCTGATTTTACTTCTTGCATTACAACATCCGTTTCGAGTGCACACACCGTTTCAAGAGGTGCTTCATTTCCACGCCTGGTTTAGCCCTCGAGTTGCGGCGCGAGGCCGGGAAAAAAAAATATGAAAGATTGCGCAGCATTGACGGAAACTGTTCTAATACAGCATATAGAAAGTGTGAGGACGGACAAGCGACGAGAGCACAAAGGGCTAATAAAATACAGAGGAAGAAAAAAGAGATCAGTTAGCCGGGGAGTCATGATAAAGAATAAAATGGGTACAAAAGGCCGTGGAGGAAAGAATAGACACAGTGGTGTGCAAGGAACCTCCATTCTATTACCTTTTCACGGCAGCTGTAGTAGCGACAGACGTAGAGAGATAAAGACAGACAATCCCGTTGGATTGGCTGCCCGGAAACGGAGATAAAACACAAAGAGGGAACGGCGGCATCACAGAAGAGCAGGCGCCACGATTCAGATTCATGAATGTGGCTCGGCGGCGGCGGCGGCGGGCGGGGGGGGGAAGTGACTAAGAGACAGACAGAAACTGTTTCTGACAAGTTGACGCCTTTGAGGAAAAGTTGGCCCGCGTGCCGCGCTGGTGGGTAGCGCGTCCTCGACCTTTCGGATTTGGCTGTCGCCTCGACCACGGATCCCCTCGGCCCCCGTTTAAACACGCTTGTTTGACTTCGCTGGCGAAAAAAAATGGCTTTCCCCTCTCGCTCGAAAATCCTGCTGCGACCGACAAACCTGAAACCGACGCGCACGCCGATGGATTATGGTCTGTTCACAACGCAACGACTTATGACTTATTTTCATAGGCGAGGTTTGTTTTTTTTTATGAAAGGGAAATGAGAAGAAAGCCAGTGTCACCAGTGTCGGCTGAATTAAAATGGCATTGATTGAACCTATTGATCGGTGGTCAGAACCACGAGCTTACAGCACCCCTCGTGTTATCAATCAGGGCTTTGATCGGCTCCCTCGGCTCTCGTCAAGCTGAGTGCTGAGCGGCAGCTGTGAACGTCAGCACCGCTCCCCCGAGAAAAGTCACTTATGGACTCAGCGCCTATTAGTGTTTAATAGTGTGTAAACAAGAGGGTGGTCAGGGAGGACATGGCGATGCATTGACCCCTCCTCTCTCTCTCTCTCTCTCTCTCTCTCTCTCTCTCTCTCTCTTTCTGTTTGTGTCTCTGCCGTTTGACTTCCTCTCTCCGACATTAAAAGCCCCTTTTGGTTCTTGATTCTTTACTACCGCCGCACCTTTTATGACTGGTCTTCACGCTTGAGCTTCGTACCTCACCACTCGCACTCAGTGCGTTTACATGATGGTATTAATTTGAATCTTGCTTTAGTCGGACTATGCTCTCTTTCTGGGCAACTGCTGTTATCCTCATATACATGGCAGTGAATAAATCGAATCATTGGTTGAAAGCATGTCATATCCGATACGATAGGTGGCGCTGTTTTCATTACATGTAGTGGTGATACAGACCTCTTCACTCTTCGAAATGGAGAGAACCCCGCTAGCTGAGAGCAAACGGAACTAGCAGCAGCGCTAGCTGGCTACAGCAGGGAGCTAGCGGGGCGCAAACAGGGAACTAGCAGCAGCGCTAGCTGGCTACAGCAGGGAGCTAGCGGAGCGCAAACAGGGAACTAGCAGCAGCGCTAGCTGGCTACAGCAGGGAGCTAGCGGAGACACCCACCGAAGGTAGTATCGGCTTGTAACCCAACTTTTACGTTTGTTTGTTTCTGCCGGCCGTGACAACTTATCGTCTCTTCCGGGTCATTTCCGGGTCATGACGGAAAGAGGGAGGAGAGAAGGAGGGAGGGAGGGAGGAAGGAGCGAAGGAAGTAGGGAGCAGGGAAGGAGGGCGGGAGGGAGGGGGCGGCGGGATCTTGAGCATGCGCAACGGCACATAGTCCAGTTCCGATCCAATTCACCGTTTACATGCCGAGATGTCCGAATTATCAACCGAGTCGGATCGAGCTATCCAGGGGTGATAATGGGATCGTAGTCAGACCGCAGTTATTCGAACAAAGGTGTTTACATGAACGGGATAATTCGATTTCAGTCCGATTAAGCCAGTAATTCGAATGCATGTAACCGCACTGACTCTTGTTCTTTCTTCCTCCCATGGCCTGTCTCACCCTCTCTTCCTCTCTCCACCTCCCCCTGTTTTTTTCTTCTCATCTTCGCACTCCAGGGCATCTACAGCTGCATCCACGGGGTACAAATTGAGGAAAACAAGTCCACCATAGACTCGCCCTCGGCCACCATGAAGAAGAACATGAACAACACCCACTCCAACATCCTGCGCTTGCTCCGCACCGCCAAGGACATGACCGCCGTCCCGGGCATCAACGGCTCGCCGCACGCCGCCCTGGAATACAGCCACAGCGGCCGGGACTCGACCATCTACGACATCCAGGAGCACCGGCGCAGCCTGGTGGGCCACCCCGCCGACTGCAAGTCGGCGCCGCCTTACCTGCCAGAGGACAACATGTTCAGTGACTACATCAGCGAGGTGGAGAGGACTTTTGGCAACTTGCCCCTGAAGGACAGCAACCTGTACCAGGACCATTACCTGCACCACCACCCGGCCTCGGCTCTGGGTATGTCCGGCCCCGTGGCTAACAGGCCGCGTAGCTTAGGCAGCGCTAGCTCGTTGGAGGGGGGCATGTTCGATTGCGACAGTTTAGGGGGAGGGGTAGCGCCCATCTTCACCACCCAGCCCCGCCCCTCCATGACTCACAGGAATACCAATAAGTTCGACCTGATCGCTGGCCACACCCCTGCGGATTCCAGCCAGGGTGGGTTCAAGGGAAACAACGTGTACGGCAGGTTTTCTTTCAAAGGAGGTGCATCCAGCACGGGGCTCATCGGGGGTCACGACAGGTACTGTGGTGGGCGCGGGGGAGGCTCAGGGGGGGACGATGGGAACATTCGCTCGGACGTCTCGGATATCTCCACGCACACTGTCACCTACGGAAACCTGGAGGGCAACAACAAGCGACGTAAGCAGTACAGGGACAGCCTCAAAAAGAGGCCAGCCTCCGCCAAGTGCAGACGGGAGCAGGACGAGATAGAGCTCAGCGGCCTCAGGAGGAGAGCCCACCACCACACCGTCCACCACCACTTCCCCCACGGGCCCCTGGCACACCGCACGGTCTCACCTCCCCTGGAGCGGAAGAGGGGAGGCGGAGGGGGTAATTCTTCACCTTACTTGTTCCGCAAAGACAAGGAGAACCTGAGGGATTTCTACGCGGACCAGTTCCGCTCCAAGGAGGGCAAGGCCAAGTGGGAGCAAGAGGGAGGAAGTGGAGGAAGCGGCGTGGGCGGTGGTAGTGGTGGTGGTATCTGTAAAAGCTTAGTGCCTGTGGAAGACTTCCTCAAAGGTAAAAGCAAGAAGCCGGAGTGCAAAGGCGGGCTCGGCTCGGTGTCGGCGGGGCAGCAGGCCCACACCTGCTGGGAGAAGGGGGTGTCCGGGCTGGGGGGCGGGGGCATAGCGGGGGGCGACTGGGAATGTCGTAACTGCCACAATGTGTGTCACCACGGCGGAGGCGGCGCTTGCCCAGCTAGCGGGGTCGGCGGCGGCGGTGGCGGCGGCGGTGGCGGTGGCGGTGGCGGAGGCGGCGGCGGCGGCAGTCGCCCCAGCTCCGCCAGCTGCAAGCGCAGCGACTCGTGTAAGATCCCGCCGAGCAACCTGTACAACATCAGCGAGGACATCAACATGGTGTTCGGCGGAGCGAAGAGTAGCGTAGGACCCATCCAGGCACAAACTCAGGCACAGGCGCAGCGCAGGAAGATAGGGCCGGGCGGGAGGGTGTTACGGAGGCAGCACTCGTACGACACGTTTGTGGACCTGCAGAGGGAGGGGACGGGCCGCGGGGGAAGTGGAGGAGGGGGCGGCGGCGGCGGTGGTGGCGGCGGCGGCGGCGGAGGGCAGTTCCCCCAGCCGCGGAGTGTGAGCTTGAAAGACAAAGACCGCTTCATGGAGGGCCCCAGCCCTTACGCTCACATGTTTGAGAGGTACGCCGGGGAGAGAGAGTCTTCCATGTTCGGGGGAGTGGGCGGGGACAGGGCGAAAGGAGGCTCCTCCTTCAGTTTGTTCCGCGGGAGCGAAGGGGGGTTGCATCAGCGGTCCGTCGGCGAGAGAGACGTGAGGGACAGAGATAGAGCTATGATGGGAGGTGGGGGCTGCGGTGGCGGTAGCAGCAGCAGAGGGGCCGGGACTTACTCCTTGTCTAAATCTCTCTACCCAGATAAGGTGAACCAGAACCCCTTCATCCCAACCTTCGGCGACGACCAGTGTCTATTACACGGCGCCAAACCGTACTACGTCAAAAAGCCGCAGACGCAGCAGCAGCAGCAACAACTTCTCAACAACAGCCGAGGAGGAGGGGACTTCCGCGGCTCCATGGGAACGACTTCCTATTTGCCCGTGTCCGCCACAGCTGGGGTGATGTCCAATGTGGCCCCCAGGTTCCCCAATGAGCTGTGTCTGGGCGGGGTGGGTGGGCCCATGGGGAACCACCACGGGGCCAGCAAGCTACTGCCGGTGGGCAGGGACACGTTAGGCCTGGGGCCGGGACAGAGAAACTTCAACGGCGCCAGCAACGGACACGTTTACGAAAAGCTCTCCAGCATTGAGTCGGACGTCTGAGGGCGAAGACGGAGGAGGAAGAGAGCGTACGAAGGGAGAAGATGAAGTGGGCGAAGAGAATATGGCGGGGGGGGAGGGGGAGAGAGATGCTGATGACCTCTCGGTGCGACGAGAACGAGGAGACACGATACTGTGTGTGTGTGTGCGTGCGTGTGTGTGTGTGTGTGTGTGTGTCGTTCTCGACGAATTTGGACGATGCACAGAGGCCACTGCAGGCTAAGCTGTGAAGTCTGGCGGGAGACAAGTTCTTAATGAGAAGAGAGGATTCTGGTGCTGCTCCGACGCTCAGAGAAAGATAGGAAGGAAGGAAGGAAGGAAGGGAGGGAGGGAGGGAGGAAAGGGAGGAAGGAGGGGAGGGGAAAAAGTGAAATCAAATCTCCAGTCTCTGCTCTCTGCACACGCTCATCGTCTTTCCCTCCCTCCTGCAGTTCCTTAACACCAAAACAAACATTTTGTTCAGCAACGGAAATACAATCATGAATGAGAAATCAACGCTTCTGTTGAAGTAACAGGGTAAACTAATAATAATTGTATTGATAATGTTAATAATATTATTGAATATTATTCCAGTGTTTAACGATGATCAGTTTTGGATTGTTTTTTATTTTTTACTTTCTTTCAATTTTATTGATTTAACTAGTTCATGTTGCATATTTGTATGATGTTAATTATTTCTAAGCTTACCAATATTACAGGGGACCAGTCGTCTGATCTGTTTTTGGGGGGTTCCTGTACTTTGGACTCTTCTTTGCTATTAATTCTTCATGTTTGATTTGGGTTTTCTTTTTTTACATTTCTTACTCTCGAGTGCTGTGAAGTGTATGTGAAAGGCATGACTTGCTGAGTACATTCTATGTACTTATAAATTTGCAAAGAAGGTCTCTTTTTTTCCTGCCACAGAAGCAACATCATCATACTGATTTGCCGTTTCCTCTCCGTTTTCTTTCTGCTCGGCAGTACCAAATGGGTCTCACATTTTGAGCTGGATGTGCCTTACAGGATTGATACCAATTTTCTACGCACGCGATCTGCTCTGTTGGCAGACAGATCCACCTGCAAACAATTAGTCCAATTGATCCGAGTGCGAAAACACACCTGGAGAAGTCCGACGGGGGCAGAGGTTTCCACGAGCGTGACAGACTTTTAGGCGTTGACAGATGTTGTGATAAGCTGCCGTAAAGGAAACTGAAATTCCTACGTAGATCCCCCGACAGTAAAAGTAACCGATAGCAGGTTTACAAGGGTTAAAACCACAGTGCCATGATTAACACACATTCCTGCTCGCCCTCCCAACCCCCAGAAAGTCAGCTCAGCACAGCCGCGTGAAGACGAGTCAGACATAAAATATAGGCGCTCCTTCCACTTTTAACTCCCCAATTTGTCCTAACCTCAACTCCTTGAAATGATTTACAAAGAAGCTCAACAGGCTTCGCCCCCCTCGCCCGCCCTTCGCCTCCTCAAACGCCGCCGTTCATGACAGACGACCCGGGAGCCAACTACCCATTAAATACATGTAAATCACATTTAATGTCCTCTCGTTGCCCTCATCCCGTTTCACTGGGTCCGGCTCAATTGGCCGTGACAGTCTGAGGCCTCTGTTGCCAGGATGAGCGGCGCTGGCGTTAATTATTTCATGAGTGCGGCTATCAGCCCGGCCGGCTCCCTTTTGGATTGGTCACATTTGACTGATGCGGGGAGGAGAAGGAAGTGTTGAACATATTCCCTCTGCTGGTTTACAGGAGCTCAAGTACGTAGCCCCGAAGTATCTCTTCATTTAGATGAAGCTACATCTTTATAGCATATAGCATTTTATTGTTCCTAGTTTAAAAATGGGGGACTAGTACGACTAGTGTGTGCTCACTGTGCAGCTACTGGTGATTTAAAGCCATAGTTTGACATTTTTTTAGGGAAAATATTTGCTTCCTTGTCGAATTATTAAATGGAGAAGATCGAGACCACGTCTCAGCGGGAAATATGAAGCTGCAAAGTTAGCTTAGCTTCGCGGGGAAGCAGCTAGACTGTCTCTGTCCAGACGCTAACAACATCCACCTCGCAGCATCTCTAATATATACACACGTTATATGTTCTTTGTTCAGCTGATGCGAGAACTAAAGTGTAAAAATGACACGTAGAGGAGTTAGCTGCTGCACTTTCTGGTCGTTGCCACGATGTTCAGCTACGAAATAGTCCGCACACAACCGGTCACTTCTTTTTACAGATTCAAAATGATAAGTTAACTCATGAGCCGGAGAGCGCCGCTCGGCAGATTTTCTCATCTTCGGACGGAGCCAGGCTCGCTGCTTCCCCTCCGTTTCCAGTCTTTGTGCTAAGCTAAGCTAACTGGCCTCTGATCAAAGAGTGGTATCAAGTCTTTGTGCTAAGCTAAGCTAACTGGCCTCTAATCAAAGAGTGGTATCAATCCTCCCATCAGTCTCAACAAGGAAATAAAGCCCTTTTTTTTAACCAAAATGTCTGACTAGTCCGTCCACCAGGAACAAGAGAACCGTCTTTATTTCTCTACCAACAGAACATAAAGAATAATTTCACTCTGTCCTGTTGCCTTTGATTTCTACTCCCCATCCCCACACCGGCACATAATCTGTTTCACACGCTGAGATTTTGACGAATGAAGGAAATTTGCCCTCGAGTCGTCCGAAGGCCCCGCGTGGATTGTCAGCTGCAGACGTTTGAGGAGGAACAAAAAAAGAAGGACGAGGAGGGCAGGAGCAAGTAAGCGGCGTCCTGGAAGCAGGTGCTACGTTTAGCGGGAAAGCATCGCCTTCGCCGCGGCATCGGACCCGCGGGTCGTCTCTGCTCTCAACGCTGCACAGAGACGACACGAGGAAGTTGTGTTTTAGATGCCTTCACAGGCCCGTTATATCTATCCTCCATCTCCAGGTATTTATCGTCACCTGACTTTTAGTCCGAAGCAAATTGGAATAAGCACAATCTGACTGAATGGGTGGAATCTATATTTAGTTTGTTGTACATCCCAGTCAAAACTTTGGAGGACTTCCCTCCTCGTGCTTGACAAGTCAGTATGTATGATACTCGGGGGTCTCTAGTGTTTGTAAGGACCTGCATGTATACACTTTTCTTTCTTTCTCTTTTTTAATATTAACGTTTAGCCCAGAAAAAACAAATGGGCGTTTTTTGGAACAATATTTGGAATTTTTATCAATTTCATTGGTACTGATGATCCATGTAGTACTGTGTGTGTGTGGGTGCGTGTGTGTGTGTGTGTGTGTGCTTGTTTGTGCAGGAGAAAAAAAACAATCTTAACCGTCAAAATCTTAGTTTTACTTTCATAAATATGGATAAATTGATTAGAAATTTCACTAGGATAGAAAACAGTTTTCTTTTAAATATGAATCTTCTAGAAAAGTCTTCTTAATAGTTTGTGTTAATACTTTTAAACAAGCTTGAGGTCTTGATTAATACATTCAACGTCACTGAAGAAGCCTTTTTTTTTCATTTCAACTACTTTTCCTCTCGTTTCTCTTTTGAATATCTCGTTTCCTTATTTCTGTTATTGTATGTGCCTGAATACATGCGCTTGATTACCTCTGTGTGTGCTCATATGGGAGAGAGACAGTGTGTGTGTGTGTGTGTGTGTGTGTGTGTGAGAGAGAGAACTGTTTTGTCGTACATGTATTATATAAAACTGTATGTAAATACTTTACCTCACGCTCACGGACTTTTGATAAAAAATACACCGGATAAAAAACCCTGTACAAAAACAGCAGAGAATAGATCTATTTGGGATAAATCTTTGATTCGTAGGTTGCCCCCTTGCGAAATTGCTTTTGTAACGACTTCAGGCCAGGATATGTGCAATCGTGTATTCTTACACACACCGTGTGCACATGCAATGAGTCATGGTTCCTTCTTGTGTTTTTGATTTGGTCCACGACCAGATGAGGAGGTCGTTTTCTCAAAGCACCGCCATTAATTGGTACGCAGAAAGCACAATAGATTATCTGTTGCATTTATTTATTTTGTACACGCGGGAAGTCTCTTTTTGCTCCTCTTCGACTGAACTTCTGTTTTTTTTGTGTTGTTGTTTTTTGGTTTTTGCCACAGAAGACTCGAACGACTCCACCCCGAGCTGTACAGATTGTGAAAAATGTACATAACGACAAAAACATCTAGTTCACCCTCGCAATTTTTTTGTATGGAGAGACGTTACTTGTTTGAAGAGAGTATTTCGAACATTTGATTGAATATTTAGTAATATTGAAAATGAGATTAAACACAGTCGATGTGAAAATAAGTGCTGAGAAATATTATTCTTCTGTCTCTTTGGAATAAAAGTGTTGAGTATTAATAAAAAATGAGAAATCTCAAGCGCACGGGTGTCGTTCTTTTATTTGTTTGCATTGTTGTGTCACTGTTTGGTGTCCTCAGGTTGTGTGCAGGCTACAGGTTGTGTGTCACGTTGTGTTTTTGTGTGTCGCGGTGCACTGAGATAATGGCTGCAGCGAGCGTCGTCTCCTCCGTCGATGCTCCTCGCAGACCAGACGCTCGTCGTGCATCCACATGGATCCACGCGTGTTGGAGACGTGTTCTCGCGGACCACCGAGACAATAAATATAGATAGCTGGAGAACAACAAAGGTGGAGCAAGAGGCAGAAGGAGAGAGAGATACTGAGGGAGGGAATAAATGATGCAAACTGAACGAGCAGCAGAGATCAAAGCCCCCCACCCCCTAAAAAAAAAGAAAGATACGGACTCCCCCTCACTCCTCAGACTCTCTTTTACTCTGAACGCCTCGTCCAGCAACAGGAGTTATTTAAAGAAACCTGCAGATTTGAAAATGTATACCGACGCCTCGCGGGGACGGATTTGGTGGGAGAATTTTAACATCTGACGTCCTGAATGCCAGCGGGTGTGTGTGTGTGTGTG
The DNA here is from genome assembly GCF_023055335.1 of Clinocottus analis. NCBI lineage: Eukaryota > Metazoa > Chordata > Actinopteri > Perciformes > Cottidae > Clinocottus > Clinocottus analis. The sequence continues at coordinate 4,345,063 of NW_027175998.1, read as the reverse complement.
TGTGTGTGTGTGTGAGTGTGTGTGTGTGTTGGGGGATAGAAATAATCCTTTAATCAGTCTTCATCTCCTGCCTCTCTAAAAAAAAACACACACATCTCTATTCACTTCTTTCGCTCTTTGCACCAACAAGCTCAGGATGCATCGCAACACATGTAACTACTTCTTGACAATTAACTGTTACCTAGCAACTGGCTCTTTTTTTAGAGGTGGGGAGGGGTTGAGGAGTAGAGAGAGAGAGAGAGAGAGAGAGAGAGAGAGAGAGAGAGGGAGAGAAAGAGAGAGAGAGAGAGATTTTCATACAGTATTCCCACAGCATCTTAACTGGATCGGATGCAACAATGCATCGACAATACAATACCAAAATGGAAAGTACAGCCTGAGCCCGACGCCCACACACAGCAGCGTAGAGAGGAAGAGGAGGAGGAAGAGGAGGGGGAGGAGGAGGAGGAGGAGAGGTGGTTGATGAACAGATTAATGTTTGGAGAGGAGAAAAGAAAGGGAGGGATGGATGAAACCTGTGCATAAATGGGGGGAGGAGGGGGGAGGAGTGTGTGGAGTGTGTAGAGTGTGTGGAGTGGAGTGTGTGGAGTGTGTGGAGTGTGAGGAGTGGAGTGTGTGGGGTGTGAGGAGTGGAGTGTGTGGAGTGTGAGGAGTGGAGTGTGTGGAGTGTGAGGAGTGGAGTGTGTGGAGTGTGTGGAGTGTGTAGAGTGTGTAGAGTGTGTGGAGTGGAGTGTGTGGAGTGTGTGGAGTGTGAGGAGTGGAGTGTGTGGGGTGTGAGGAGTGGAGTGTGTGGAGTGTGAGGAGTGGAGTGTGTGGAGTGTGAGGAGTGGAGTGTGTGGAGTGTGTGGAGTGGAGTGTGTGGAGTGTGAGGAGTGGAGTGTGAGGAGTGGAGTGTGTGGAGTGTGAGGAGTGTGAGGAGTGTGAGGAGTGTGTGGAGTGTAGTGTGTGGAGTGTGTGGAGTGTGTGGAGTGTGAGGAGTGGAGTGTGAGGAGTGTGTAGAGTGTGTGGAGTGTGAGGAGTGTGTAGAGTGTGTGGAGTGTGAGGAGTGTGTGGAGTGGAGTGTGAGGAGTGCGTAAAGTGTGTAGAGTGTGTCGAGTGTGTGGAGTGTGTGGAGTGTGTGGAGTGTGTGGAGTGTGTGAGGAGTGCGTAAAGTGCGTAGAGTGTGTGGAGTGTGCAGATGCAGGTTGTGAAGTGAGAAGCACGCCGCGGTGTGTGTGGTGATGACGGGGGGAAGAGGAGAGGAAGAGGAGAGGAAGAGGAGAAGAAACCGGTTGCTGTAGAAACACTTGGCAAAGTTTTAATGAAGGCATAAAGTTGGATGCCAGTGCCCACAACACACACACACACACACACACACACACACACACACACACACACACACACACACACATGAGATCACCATACGCAAACAAACAGTATAATTATGTGAGCAGATTCCCCCCCCCCCCCCCCCTCTGCTCCTGACTTTAAGCTGAGCACAAACACACTGAGGGTTCAAGCCTCCATGCGTCGGTTGTTGGTTCTCGTCCCGCAGCAGCAGAGCACTGACACCTTGTGGCCTCAACGCGTCATCCTCCGCTTGGTTTCATGACGCGCTGCACGTTTCAATCATGACGCTGCTGGAAAATCTGTTTTTGTAGTCGTCATTTCTCTCAAGAGATGTTTTTATATCGTTGTTTGTTTTTTTAAAGAGATAATCTGTCAATTTAGTGTTGCACTTCCGTTAAGTTTGAGTTCTGACAATAATCTGATTTATTTGTTGTTCACAGGATTGAGGCACGAGAGGCCGAGACGTCACAGTTTGTAACACACCGGGTCCTACATTTCCCACAATGCAACTCAGCAGAGTCGTTCAGAGACGCTCTCTCACTGAATATGGAGCCACGACTTGTATTTGCAAAGAGATATTAACTGAGTAAGTAAAGCATCATTAAATAGATTACAATAAATACAGAGCACGTTAAATATAACTATGAAATAGTGAAATATAACAATATCAGTCCTCTTTTTTTCTTTTTTAATCAGACAATTATTTTCCCGCTTCATTGCTCATTTGTTTCTCTGTTAACGAGTTCTATTTAAATCCATGAAGCCTCTTTTCATCAAAACCTCCACGACTGTCAATAATGACAAGGAAGCCGAGTAGAGCCACGTGATCAGCTGTGAACAGCACAAGATTTATTAAATTATTCATGAACACGTTTTGTCTATGTGCCAATAAATGGAAAGCAAAAAATGTAGATTATGTGATGACAACAACAGTTTTATGAGAAGCAAGACACTCAATCTGCTGAGGGGCCAATGATAATACTATAAATTATATATATATATATATATATATATATATATATATATATATATATATATATATATATATATATATATATGTATATATATATATATATATATATACATATATATATATGTATATACATATATATACATATATATATATATACATATATATATATACATATATATATATATATATATATATATATATATATATATATATATATAGATACACATACATACACTATGAAAACACAAACCTCATACATAATATCATTATATATATATATATACTGAATATACATATATATATATATATATTATCTATATTATGATATTATGTATATATATACTGAATATACATATATATATATTTATATATATATATTATATCTATATTATGATATTATGTAGGAGGTATATATATATATAATATATATATATATATATATATATATATATATATATATATATATTATGATATTATGTAGGAGGTTTGTGTTTTTATAGTGTATGTATGTGTATCTATCATTATAAATATATATATATATATATATATATATATATATATATACATATATACATATATATATATATACATATATACATATATATATATATACATATATACATATATATATATATACATATATACATATATATATACATATATACATATATATATATATACATATATACATATATATATATATACATATATACATATATATATACATATATACATATATATATATATACATATATACATATATATATATATACATATATACATATATATATATATATATATATATATATATATATATATATATATATATATATATATATTTATAAACAATGTTTGTGTTTCCATGTCCAGATTTTAAACTATAATCTTACATTTAAGCCATAAAAAGAGTTTATATGAGTTTATATGAGTTATTGAATAAACCACATCGTCTCACAGGACCAGCAGCGTCTATATTCTGGATTTGCAGCGTCTCTATAATATTTAAGTTTTTACAAAAATGAAAATCTATACATTTTAAAAAAGCATTTCTTACAGGACATCATATTTGTAGAAGCTCCACCTCCCTCCGTCACTTGGCGGTGTCCTCCATCAGGTGTGTGTGTCTCTCTCTCTCACTCTCTCTCTCACCCGCCCTCCCCCGTTCTTCAGGACTCTCACCCGTCTCCTCCTCACCACCCGGCTCCCGCTCGGCGGACCGGTCCTGCTCTGAGGCGCCGGAGGCCCGCCGCCGCCTCCCGCCTCCTTCTCCTCCTCCAGCTCCCGGTAGCCGTGGTGACGGAGGAACGGTTCCAGGGTTGCTAGGCGATGAGAGAGCTCGGCGATGCGCCTCCGCAGCAGGAAGACTTCTCTGAACAGGTCGCTGACGGACTCGGACAGAGGGCGCACCCTGCAGGACCAAGACGGTATAGCATTTTATAATGTGATAGGATATAATATAGTATTTTATAATATTATATAGTGTAATATTATATAATATGATGTATATAATATAGTGTAATATCTAACATCTAACGAGACTAACAGGCCACGTACTGCTGAGTACCTCTCACGTCTAATGTACTCGGGAGTACCTCTCACATCTAACGTACTGCTGAGCACCTCTCACATCTAACATACTGCTGAGTACCTCTCACATCTAACATACTGCTGAGTACCTCTCACATCTAACGTACTGCTGAGTACCTCTCACATCTAACGTACTGCTGAGTACCTCTCACATCTAACATACTGCTGAGTACCTCTCACATCTAACGTACTGCTGAGTACCTCTCACATCTAACGTACTGCTGAGTACCTCTCACATCTAACATACTGCTGAGTACCTCTCACATCTAACGTACTGCTGAGTACCTCTCACATCTAACATACTGCTTAGTACCTCTCACATCTAATGTACTGCTGATAATGCTGAGTACCTCTCACATGTAACATACTGCTGAGTACCTCTCACATCTAAAATCTTGCTGAGTACCTTTCACCTCTAATGTACTGCTGAGTACCTTGTACATCTAACATCCTGCTGAGTACCTCTCGCATCTAATGTACTGCTGAGTATCTCTCACATCTAATGTACTGCTAAGTACCTCTCACATCAACATACTGCTGAGTACCTCTCACAACTAATGTCCTGCTTAGTACCTCTCACATCTAATGTACTGCTGATAATGCTGAGCACCTCTCACATCTTACGTACTGCTGAGTACCTCTCACATCTAAAATCTTTCTGAGTACCTTTCACCTCTAATTTACTGCTGAGTACCTCGTACATCTAACATCCTGCTGAGTACCTCTCACATCTAATGTACTGCTGAGCACCTCTCACATCTAATGTACTGCTGAGTACCTCTCACATCAACATACTGCTGAGTGCCTCATACATCTAACGTACTGCTAAGTACCTCTCACATCTAACATACTGCTGAGTACCTTTTGGCTATATTGCATGACATATATCTTACGACTTCCATCCGCCTGCATACGTCACCTCTTGTTTTTGAGTTTAAATAAATTGTGTGTTTTACGACGGCTTGCATCCTCCTGGTGTCGTGACAGGGGGGATGTAAGCCATACAATACAGCCGTGGTCCTAGCGGACCTTTTTAAGTTGTGGATCGTAAACCCTCGACCCAAACGTGTGCTCGGGGAGGTGTGGAAGTTACCGGGAGTAGTCCGGCAGCAGCGCGCTGGGCTCCGAGTGCAGCAACGTCTTGATCTCGCGGAAGATGCGTTTTCCCCAGAGGTCCAACACTCTGGTCACACTGCGCACTGAGGCCACGTTCACGCTATCCGCTGAAACCAGAACGATTTATTGATCAGCAGCATTTCCCTTCTCTCTGCAGAGGTTCTCAAATAGCAGCTCTTCACTCACTAATTTACAACTTTTTTTTTTTGGGGGCCACAAAATGATTTACAGGCCTCCAATCTGCAAAAAAAAAAAAAGCGTGGCGAGATGAAAGGGCGGCCGGCGCCTCACCTCCCTCCCTGTAGTTCCAGAACTCGTGATCCAGCTCGTTCTCCCCGCCGGCTGAACGGGCCCCAGTTGCCACGGCAACCAGCGTCAGCAGCATCAACAGAGGAGGCGTGGCCATGGCGAGCGGATGTTTCCTGGTTTTTTAACGAAAGCAGATAAAAAAGAGGAGAGGAAAAACTGAACTCACGCGTCGTCGGTTGAAAATGAAAAACGAAACTTTTGTTTCTTCTTTTAATGCACGAGAGACGAGAACAAACAGAAATAGATAAAAGAAATGATGAAACACACACAGACCTCATGAGCAGATGTGCACACACACACACACACACACACACACACACACACACACACACACACAGACACATCTGTGAGTTATTATGTTTACTTAAGGTCAGTGCTGAGGTACAGTTTAGATGTATTTATACTTTTACATGTTCTGATACTGTACCTCTTACTACATTTATCTGACAACTGACAAAAATACTTTGTAGATTTTACCAACAGAATGTGTTGAGGTTATGACTTATGATGTATTTTTACAACTGAATACAGATGTTCTGCACTGCAGCTACAGAATTAACATATTGTTTACACCTTAATGCACATAATACCCAAACAGTAATATAATAAACACAATAACAATGGATTATGTTACTTTTGATACTGTAACTCAGCCCACAGTGATTATTATTATTATTATTATTATTATTATTATTATTATTATTATTATAAGGGTTTGAGCTCGACCACCTGCACAGGTGCATTTAATTCTTTGAACTTTGAAGCCAACCACAAATAAAACA